>NC_061143.1:9575726-9875851 GCF_905220365.1 Vanessa cardui
CGTCCATGATTAAAACCTCACAACAATAATTACTAAAAAAAATAATCTGCAAATAAATAAGGAAAGTAGGTAAATTTGATAAAAATATAAAGAATTGTTTATGTTTTGCTGTATTACGTATTCAACATGTGAGCAACATATAAAAACATTGAAATGTTTTTTTTTTTATCTGTAAGTAAATAAACTTAATATTATTGTCTTACTTGAGATAATGCGACAAGACAAGACAAGACGTAGCATTATCTTTGTTTATTATTAATTAATCTTAATGTAAATTATGTAAATTGTTCTCTCTCCGGGAACACCACTGTCCTGTTATAATTACCGAAGGATATTTAGTTCTTAAATGGATATATACATATTTCATATGAATATGAAATATATAACCATAAATAAATATGTACTCTTGATATAAATTTAAACGGAAAACCATTTCAATTTATGAACAAAAAATTATATTATTTATCAAAAATTTAGTTTCAACGACATTTATAGTCTCACTTTAGTAATTCTATGCGATTTTTGTAAATACAATCGTACTCATTGTAATTGTTAAATTATGACATGTAATTGAAAAACTTGTAGTTTAATTTTGTGTAATATTTATATACAATAGTGGGTCGCCCGCTAACTTCTCGTTTAACAGATTTTTAGACATTTCAAAACCATGTTTTGATTTCTTTTCATTGCTAGCTGACGACTACTCTTGTTTTAATTTTTTTATAGTGCCGCTTTCTACAAGTCCTTTCAATAATCCTCTTTAATTTTCTGCACATCGATTACTGGAGCTTTTCTCTACATGTATTATGGACAAAAATCGCTATCAATATATAAGATTACACTCCACAGTAGTAAATAATTTTAATAAAAGTCTTGAAGTGTAGCGAACCGATGTTCGTGTCAGGCGGGATGAAATCAATTGCATCCGCCGATTTGCGAATTGCCATTGGCGTGACAGTGTCGGGCCAAGACACGTGACTCTCTCACCGTTTTATTTACATTTTATATTTGTAGTGTGTTACTCAAGATTTTGTACGCTTATTCTATCGTACGATATGTAATATTTTCAAGTGGTTTAACTAGTATGAATCAATATCTCATTCATTAGACTCATAACCACTTAATTTTCAAATCCAAATAACTGCTGTCGTGATTGATATATCTTATTTTTTTTAATATGTTTTGTTCAAATAGTATCGCGCAGGTAACAGGAACTATATGAGCTTGTTTTACTTGAAGTCATAAAGCAAATCCTGGTCAATATCAGGAGAAAGTAGGGAGTAAAAATGTGGATCAAACTGTTGAAGTAATGTCTCACATAATTATTACATTAATTCCCTAATTCAATTTCGAGCATTACTTTACGCTCTTGGGCATATTTTATTCTTCGCTTTTTATTACTTCTACAAGACTCGGCAATAAACAGGACACAATTTACTGAAATTATTGCTGGTTTGAATGTTGGATTAGAGAAATGTTACAAGAAATTTCCTGTATTCCGAGGCATGTACCTTATATTGTATCAGTAATACCTTCTAAGGTTCTTTTGCTAAGAATGTTCCTTAATAAGAATTCTTCAGTCCTTTTGTACCCAACAAAAGTATCAGTATTTACCAAGCCTAATTTGTAAATTGTCTTCGAAAAGTCAAAAATGTTTTAAAAAGCGCTATCAAGTTTATACAAATGTTTGTATTTACGTAAGTGATAACACGTTCGTTCGTAAGCATCGTCGAAACCTATCCGGCAGTGTTATCAAAGAAAGTCCAATTAAAAACAGTCTAGTGTAAAATCATTATTTTTTTAATAGACCATAATATTATCTCTGTAATGTTATCAAACGTTTCGCGGATGTCCAGTGTGTGTATAACAGTAAATATTTTATTAGCCGTGGATGAGAAGGGTCTTGTTATTATATCAAACAATGGTATTAATGTTAAATATTGAACTTGCTATTTATAATAGGTCATTAAGGGTGAGACAAAAGATAATATTCTTTGCTATTGTCCTATACAAAAAATATTATATAAAATATGGTACGAGCTGTTAAACCTACCCATAAATCAAAAATATCTGTCTAAACATACTTTATGCAAGTAGGCTTTTTTGAATCGTCATTTAACAACGGTATGAAGTGAAGCTACCACCGCTTTGGAAAGTAGATTCTATCAAGAACAACGGGCAAGGAACTAGTAATTATTCCACATAGAATCACTGTTCCGTTCCTAAAAAGCTATGTTTATAGCCAATAAAAATTCGGTTGAGTTTCTTCTTAGCTTTAAAGTATTTATTTGACAATCAGTAAGTTGGTATAGGTATACAAAAATAAACGTAACCATTTCAAGTATTAAATCATAAGGTTACTAAATTTTATTATAAATAATATTTAACTACAGGTGACTTAAAATTCTCAAAGTCGCAATCAGTAATCGCTTAGTTGGTTGAAGAAATGATCAGCATTCCGTACAATGCCAATGTCTACGACCATCAAGTATCCATCGCCAGTCTGCCAATCAAAATCATATTAAAATAATACATTGGAAAACAAAAAGAACAAGACAAAAACAATATATCATATCTAACAAAAGATTCTGAAATTGTTCCCGTCAAAGGGGTTTTTGGTGATATGTTCAATTGTCTAAATGACAGTGCAAAATTTATATCAAAGATCTTATTCTGTCTAGACACACTTAATCTAATTTTAACACGTTTATCGTAAATGTTTACCGGATTATATCGAAAAAAATAAAGTCACTTGGATCCTTGAAAACGATCATTGACATGGTATTCCTTCCGATTTAAAAAAAATGCTTAGGTATTCGTCTGTATCTTTGTGTGTTATGTTATACATTTTCTCTTTTTGATTCATATTTAAATCAACATAATCAACATCAACAGCCTGTAAATTCCCACTGCTGGGCTAACGGCCTCCTCTCCCTTTGAGGAGAAGGTTTGGAACCTATTTCACCACGCTGTTTCAATGCGGGTTGGTGGAATACACATGTGGCAGAATTTCTATGAAATTTGTCACATGTAGGTTGCCTCACGATGTTTTCCTTCGAATCAACGGTGCTTGCCTGGGTTTGAACCCGCAATCATCGGTTAAGATGCACGCGTTCTAACCACTGGGCCATCTCGACTCTTTTATTTCAATCACTTAATCTATACTGGTACTAGCTAGCTGACACTGTAGCTTTATCTTTATCCGCCAAAACAATCTTCCAACCCTCTTTTTACCCCTTTACAAAACTACGCTCCGAGTTTCATAAAAGCTGTTCTTAGCGGATGTCCACAGGACCATATCTGCTAAATTTGAAATTTGCATTTGTTTTACTTATCAAGATTCCGTGAATAATTAGTGAGTGGTTTCCAGCATTTATTTAAATAGATTATAAATCGGAAGAGTTACTTTAACTCAACTCTCAAAATATATTTTAGAGAATACCCACTTTTGTAGCAATTAAAATACACACAGCTATTTTACTATATTTTATTCGGTTAACGAAGTATCTATAAGGCGAATATATTTTTTGTTATTGTTATATTTATCATACTGTTCTCATGTAAGTGAATCTGTCTTTTTAAAAATAAATTCTTAAACCTCAAGTGTTACTTTAAACGCGTCAATCGTAAATATATCTGTCCGAGTTTTTAAAAATCATATCATATTACCGCATACTAAAAATCTGTTAACTATATAAATTATTATTGCTGAACGAGTATCCATAAAAATTAATAGAGATGAAGTCTTTCGATAAACATAAAAACATCACCAAAACAAAGGAGCATTAAAGACTAAAATTATGCCAAAAACGCTACTAACCCGGTATGTTTTTGTTCAAGTAATATACATTTTAATTCCTAATTCATGAATCACCCTGTACAACGCGCATGTGATACGTAATATCAAGTTGTTTCATTGTTGGCAGCCCATTGACAATGTCAGGGTTTTACTATGTTTTGTACTATCAATGACAGATCAATAAAATACCTCAATTTATCACGTGTTCATGAATAACCAAAAAAAAAATTAATCGCACCAAAAAGGTTGAAATGTAAACGTCAAATGTCATCACTATAAATATTGAAATAGTTTTCACACTTAATTGTAAATTTAAATAGTTATGTTGAATAAACGATTAACAACTATTCAAGGTTTTATACAAATATTTTAACCGTAAGACCACAAAAGCGAGTTGGCATGTAATCTTAATGTTTACAAAAATAGATATTTTTCATTCCAATGGGCACTCTTCCATATATACATTCGTAGAAATATTCTATTCGTTATATTGGCTATTTATAATTTCGTAGGTGATGTTAATAAGTTTGTATTAAAGATTTCGCGAAAATTATTGTATCGCAATGTTAAATACATATCGTATTGAAATAAATATTATCAGACGTTTCACCTTTAGTACGCTTTAAGTTATTCGCAGTATTTTATTAAAAATATAATATACAAAAAAATAACAATAAAATACCAGACTTCAATTAAATTTCGATGGAACAAGACAAGTATTTTTTTAACGACGAATAGTCTTATTAACGACGTATTTCTGAGGGAACAATATAGTGAATTAATGTTAATTTAATTACCAAAACGTTGATACACATCTGTTGTTTTTAAATCTCTCGTATGAACAGTATGTGGTCATTTGGCACACATAGAAGTTGTAAAATATTTATAAAAAGAATTGGCATAAAAAATTGTTTTTGATCATTAAAACACGTTGTTTACGCATCTTCGTACGACTACTTCCGTTTACATGCTTATTTATGATTTAAACAAAACAAATGCAAAACAAAAATACAACGCGTGTTCTAACAAATTTAACTTGCAGGGAAAAAAAGTACGGCCACGTGATAGATGCTACCACGTGTCTCAAATGGTAACACATCTCTTAACTGTTTCTTATTGACAACTGTTTAAACGTCAATATTATATATGTAGAATACGCACCTTGTCAGCGGCTTTGCTCGCGTGCAAGGTTTACTAATTTACCCCCTAAAGGGTATAATTTCGACAATTCCTTCTTTAGTGTGTGTTGACTCGATAAGTCGGTTTGGATTTTGCTACGCGTTATTTTATGGGTTGCAAATATTACACCGCCATATTAAGTAATAACCTGATTACATCATCTACATGCTATGTTATCTTGAAATTAAATGCTTACAGGGAACCCCCATCTATGACTGTTACTTTAAAGGAAAAGCCGTTGTAGTAATTAAATTACTCTGTAAGTTTTACTTTCTAAAATTACCAGACGTATCTTTCGAGGAATATATGTGTTGTTGAAGGAAAATCCTGTTATGAAGTTAATAATTTTTGCTTTTACAATTAAGGATGCGCTGTTTTAAGATCTGGGTTTTTGTACACCATGCTTCTATCCTCGCTGATCAGGGAATTGTTTTTTTGAAAACAAAGACTGAAAGTTTAAAATTTAAAAAGAAATGATGAAAACCTAGTCTCAACGACGCATCTCTTGTTTGTTGATTTCTAGGCAGGATAGGATTTGATTTAAAGAAGTTCCAACAAACAAACAAAGTCGTCCACTTTATTTTAGATAATTTTTTGCGTTCGTATATTTTAAGGTTATGTATTTATTTATGATATATCTTACTTCTGTTAATTACAAATTTAATATAACAATATATAATATATCTAGCTCTACTTATACATTTATCGATGGCAGGGCTTCGTGGAGTCTCGTCTGAGTCTACCTCATTTATTCTGCCGCAAGTCTGAGTCATGTAAATAACCAACACAATAACGACTTATTTTTACTCACCCTTCTGATCATGACCTAAATAAAGGGCATGTGCAATAAATAGCAGTGAGACATAATTACTGATAATTACTAATTAAACAAAATACCCATAAGATACATAATAAATAATTTCATAATTTGAAATAAAAAAATATCAGGATAATTTTCTCTTAATGAGTGAATATGTGTATTTAGAAGTAGAGCCCGTATCTTTGATACTGAGGTGATCTATAATAGATAAATATATATGTAAATACAATTCATTAATGTATGTAAATACAAACTAATGTCACTTTTATCCAAATGACCTTTAAATAAATACTATAAGAGAGCTTATCAAGTATCCAAAATAACTATATAGGTATAAAAATAAACTGAGTACAAGACAATATGAATAAATTAATTAATAAATAATTACAGAAGTCGTGACAGAACCTTAAATAAAATTAACATAAAACCTTCCATGTTAAGGTGCGGGTAACCTTAACGAAAACTGACCAATAAAGAACTTTATTGCACACATATGTACATGTCGGGTTCCTTCACATACACAGAACACTCCTCATCTCTCGCTGTGGTTGTCTTTAGAACCGGAAAGCCCGAAGGTGTATTTTTCTTCGTATTAATTTTTCGAGTATCACAAATTCAAAAAAAAAAAATTCCGAACGGAAATCGACTATCCGACTATCCGAATTTTTGATTATTCGAATCGACTCCTGTCCCAATCAATTCACAAAATCGGCGTTCACGGCGGCACAGTAACTTCAGATCCTACACCACAGATTGCGTGAATTTCGATCTCTTATAGAACAATATAATATATGTATGAATGGCGAGTGCATATACCCAAAAATTGCTTTAAAACATCAGAAGTCGTAACTTAAATATACAAATAGAGCCGTATCAGCGTCAATAGATAATCTTGTTATTTTAACAGCAATTAATGATGGAGAGATGAGGCTAGACACTTTTTCGTTTATATACCCTCGTATATATCCAGACCAATTAAGCTTGAACAGTAATGCCAAGTAATTCCATTGGATCTATAACTTTCCCATTGATAAGCACATCATCATACGCGTGACGTGTAATTTTAAAACTTTTCCTTTGTTAGAGATAGCTTAGTATAAAACGTCATGCTTTATCTGTCCTTTCCTTAAAAAAGAATGAGGTGTAATTAGCAAACAGTGCTATCTCATATTTGTCCGTGTAAGATAGGCCAAGTCATTGACCCATATGAGGAATAAAAAATGTCCAAGTTTTAAACAGCTGACCCAGGAATTCAATACAAGACAATGATACCGGGTTAGTCTTAAATATTTATGAATGTCATGTAAATATAGAAGCCAAGGCCTCTAGAAAAAGGGGCAAAAATTGACAATTTTTTGTTGTACTGTGTGAAAAAAGTCGTTACGCGGGTATGTGAGACTCGCTAGGGGCCAGAACGAACTCTAGTATACCGGAATACCCACTAAAAAACGGTACCCTCTCTTTTCTTCTTTCCTTTCCTTTCCTTTCCTACCCGGTCTTTTCAGTAGGCACTACAGGATCGCTTTTGCAAGCTACCGTGGCATGGAATACATTGATCAGGCAGGCAGACTACAATTAAAATGATGATAACTGAATTATTCAATATTTTCATTATTATGATTAATTTTATCATTTTTGTGTCCATAATGTTTGTTTTTACTAACGTGAGATTATGTAATGGATAAAGTTACATATATGGAAAAATGATATGTTACTAATCAAAATATTACTATCAGCAATGTGTCTCTTTAGTGGCTGGCTGGTTATCTTCATGTCATAATATCATGTTATATAAATGAATTTAAAGTGTTTTTTGTATTACATTTTTTGTATAATAAAGTTATAAGTTTCAAATCGATATTAACGTTCCTTATTTTTTTTTACAGTAATGTAACAAGTTTTATACTCGAGATTAATGCAAACATATCTTTATAAATGGATGAAACGATTTCGATGATTACGAAATATCAAAGCGATAATTTCAATTACCCATGACCATAAACAGTTATAATCGCCACTGACCCAAATTAAACCTTTGCTCGAGAAATGCAACAAACAAGAGAAATGATCTCATTATCGACAATCTTGTCGATAGTAGAATCTTACCAAGACATCATGCATACCGCACGTGGATGAATTATTTATAAACAATAATAATGTGATATGATTTGGTGTATGTACATTGTACATATACAGTACTTGTTCCCATGGTTCCACGTCTATGTAATTTTCCAGTTTTTTTTTTTGATGTACAGATTTTTGCCCGTGGTTTTAGTACATATTTATGGGTAAAAACGAGATCCTATTAATAAGACTTTGCTGTATGTCCGATGTACTGTCACCAGGCCGTATCTCAAGAACCGCGATAGTTAGGCAATTGAAATTAGTTAAAAATTATATATGAATGGTTTGCGATTTCTAATGCAATAAGATTGTATGTAATACTTCATCTCATAACCGGGTCATCAAGGTCTTTAACCTAGAAAGGTCCATCCAATTGATAATAACCTAGTTGATTCTCATCTCTTTCATCACTCCGATTTCGCAAAAATAACTTTGTCACATCTCTTTTTAGAACTATAACAAAGGTTTCCTTCTATCTCAAGTATTTATCGTATTTGTAAATGAATTTGACACAAATGTCTTTGAGATATAGTTCCATATCATATTCAACAAAGAATCATGCTTACCAATAACTAATAAAATCAATATTTTCGTTATAAATCTTGGAACCATTTACGTGTTACTTCTGGGTAAATCGTCTGCATTAATAGGATGAGTTCTGAAGTGTCCTGTGCCCTTTACTGACCCCTGATAACATTTATATAATATTTCATGATGATCAACTGAATACGTAGTTACAGCTTAAAATACTTGTAAAATTTATGATATTTACTTAGGATCAAATTCTCTACTAACAATATTTGATACCCCAAAGTATTCCAATACTTAAGTTTCCAAAACCAGCAGATGCAGACGAAATAGATAGCTTTCTCTTTGCCTACGAATGTACTCACTTTGTTATTGTAAGTAAACTAGAGTTGTCTAGACATGTAAGATAAGATAAAAATCGATCTCGAAACCCTGTTTCGCCAGATGTTAATATCGAAACATGAAACGGTCAACTGAATGATACAAAATGTCAAATAAATTTGTACAGCCAAGTTGTACTGTTTTCCAAAAGCAACGTTAAAATTAAAAAGAGAATATGCTAAATGATTTAACTTCTTTGGTATAGATACAGTTCAAATAACAATTATCTGAATATACATGTGTACTAGTTCGGTGATTTAGCTTGTGATTTTTTTTATCGGTAGTCTTAGGTACAATACCCTATGCCCTTCAAGGTTCAAGTTAGATTAATACCAAATTTCATTAATTTTTGTCCTGTATATGAACCATGAAAGAGTAACAGACAGTTACTTACGCCTTTATAATATAAGTAGAAATATATCTTTCCATTATTCAAGTTTTACCATAATGCCCGTAAAAATAGGCCTGGACAAAAGATTGTCCAAAACCAACTCGTAATCGAAATCTCAAATTAGTGGACATAACTTTATCGGACACATAATTTTATCACGATGCTTACCGTCACCAACGTTGGACGAAATTATAACACATTTAGAATTTAAAACCACCGTCTTTATTGAAATATTTATGTCTATTTACACGAAAATCGGATTTTCGTTGATTCTACTCTAATAAAGTCTCGGGTATGTGACGCGAGAGAGACATTGACGTAAGTGGAACATAATAGCGTTAATATAAACCAGTTAGCTAAATGACGGTTTTAGTTTATTCTACTATTCAAAGAGACGTAACTTTATAATCTTATTATAATAAAAAAAACAACTGGTCTCATCTTCGCCAATGCGTTTTATAGATTTTTCAAGCAATTTAAAAATTGTCTTAAAAATAAAACCTTAAGATGTCGTAGATTTTACGAATCGTACGACTTAGGAATCTTAAGAAAAAAGGCTAAGTATTTCTTAAAGACTGACACCTGCAAGCCCCTCGATTTTGCATCCAGTTTCATTGGTCAAAAATTATCTAGTATAAACTGATTATTTTTGAGTTACGAGTGAGAAGTCAAATCTTGCGACACATATGTATTTCACGAGTACGCTTTTAAACTATGATGTATGATTAGTAATCAAAACGAGTAAACAGTGCGCTACGGGCACATACATTTGTATAGATGTAACTCGAAGTCATCCTTATTTAGATCAATTTTGCATTCTTGATTTAATAATCTAAATATTAATCAGCTTATTATCATGTACAATATTTTATTGATCTTTATATTACTAATGTTTTTATGTATGACTCTATGTATATATGTATGTATAAATGTATTTATGTACCCAGCTATATGTATGTAGTAGTTTATTTATGTATACTATTATTTGTATCTATGCATGTAGTCTATTTTACACCACCTACCATTTCTCTGTTGGCTACTACTCCATATCACCTCGGTTGTCTGGAAGAAATCGCTTTAAAGCGATAAGACCGCCGGTTGTACCATCTATTTTTTTTTATGAGTTCTTACTTATCTGTTTAATTTGTGGTGTACAATAAAGTGTTTAAATAAATAAATAAAAAATAAAATAATTAATACCCTTGTACGGTATATTAGTAACCAGCCATTCTTAGTTTTTACGTTATGACTATCTTATATCTCATAGCTTAATTAGACAATATAAGAACTTTGGGGATATAGAATCAAGCTGGATTGTTCAATTCGGTTCATTGTTAAGGTTGCCATTAAGTGTCCTGGTAATAATTATTTATTGAAGAAATCTGTATATGTCTTATGAATCTTATACTTTAACAGATGTTTAAAATAATGTTTTGCCAACACTGACAGTGGAAAATTTAGAATCTCATACTTTAACTGATTTAAATCAAATCAAGGTTGTCGTTACGTTTTCACTTTAGATTCATTACTAAATCATGACTATTTTTACCGTAAATAATTATCACTGATGTAGAAAATATTTGTCAGTCACTAATTGACCGCTAGTCTTACTTAAATTGTTAATTTGTTTCGTAACTAATTTCATTCCTCAATACCGCAACTATATAAAGTACTTTCGAAATTTATTAATTTATGGGGCAATGAATAGTTTTTAGAATACGTTGATTACATATATTATGAAACTACTGAAATAATTGACTTGTATGTTTGAATTCGGTAGAAAATCAATGAATGATTACAGTGCTATAAAAATGTATTCGGACAGATAACCCACGCAAAAAAAAAAGTGAATCAAATAGAAGATTACTATTTCAAATATAGTTTTCAGGCAGGCATATTATGTATTTGCGTAGACAATTCATGTCGTGGTCGGCGGTAAATAAAAACAATGTGAGGAAAAATATATTTTAACCAATATTTTAGTTCTACCACATGTACATCCCATTATTCTTGATTTAGCGTGGTGAACACTACAAGTTCCGAAACTAGAAGAGGCTTTGCCCAACACAGCGACATTTACTTACTTTTTGAATGTTCTTTTACAAAAATCCATGAAATTATATTTGTAACTTATATCAATTTTCTCTTTATTACAGGGAGTGACATGGGGCAAGGCTTTCCTAATAGCAGCAGAAAATAACGCAGCGCTCCCTTATCTCTCAACAAGAGAATGCCAACTCGGAGGATATCGGATTTACACGGTAAATTTCCATCCCAAACCTTCATTTTTTACGCCTTCTAGTAGCCATAGCCAAAACTGCACTGACAAAAAAGATGCTCTGCTATATATCGCCGTACCGGAAAACAGGCACTGGCTCGGAGCCGCTCCTCTTCCTGACATAGCAAAACAGATACTGGAATGCCAAGGTTCTTCGGGATCGAACGTGGAATATCTTTTGAGGCTAGCTGATTTCATGCGAGAAGAAATACCAGAGGCCTTAGACGAACATTTGTTTTCGTTGGAGCGTTTGGTAAAGAAGTTTGCTGCTGAAATGAGGATATGCTTGAGAACTCTAATGGGCGACGCTGAGAAACCAGAGGAGAACAAACCTGAACCTCAAGCCGTCGTTCCCAGCTTCCAATTCGCATCCAGAATTCCAGATAAGAAATTACGTTGCGTCAACATGTGATTTGCTAATTGCCTTGAAGGCGTAAAAATATTTGGAGCGTTTTGGAACGAGATAAGTCAAAGGTACGATCTAGCCATGACTTAGCATGATCAATCTGCAGATTCATTTAATCCTAATTATAGCTTTAGTTAAATTAAATTTTGAGAAGCTTTAAAATGCCAAAATAGTCATGGTATGACTACATTTGGTACAATATTGTTAATCGACTATATTGAACATGATGTCATTGTGATTGTGATAGTTTTATTTCGATTAAATGACGATGATATCGTCTTTAAAATATTAACAATACATTGAATATTGATTTAATTGATTTCAAAATAATCGGACATGTTTTGACTTGGTACAGACAGACGGTTGACCAGTTTGAAAACATTGGAACGGATGCGTTCAGTTAAACTTCTGGATAATTTTGATTAAAGATCTTTTTCGTTCCACATAATATTCTTTGACCCGCTATTGTTTTATTTTTAATATGTAAAAGTTATATAGAATGAAAACCAATATCTATTCGTTTGAAAACGTCAATAAAATTGATGAATGATTTTAAAACGTAATTTAATTTAAGACCAAAAAAGAACTTTAAGTATTATGTTATGAATCTTTTCAGTCTAATAAATAATAGGTTTTTGTTGATGTAATTTGAATGTTTTTTGTTTGTTATTATTTTTATTTATTATCTGTGCTAAAATGTTCTAATATGCCTATATAACAATTGTATCAAATCTGTAATATATAATTAGATATAAAATGATTAGTTTAGCTTTTATAAGAATTTTGTATATCTGTCTATGTAAGATTCAGCCATGTGTAATATTGACAAAAATATAAAATCAATAACAAATTCATAAATTCCTTTTATTTATTAAAATTTTACTCAATTTAAATAACATGTATCTTGAAATAAAAAATATGGATGGGTATGGTAGGTATTTTAGCAACATAACATCTTGATAATATGTGATTTGATGATTATTACTTATTAGCATAAACATAAATTCAATTCTTTGAATTTAATATCGTATATCGTTTTTCTACAACAACAATAGCTGCTTTGTAAATAATAAAAGTGCTTCACGCCATCTAGCGCAGAACTACGAAAACAATAGTTATTAATTCTTAAAAATGTAAAGAGATGTCGCTTAAACAAAATTAGTCTCGAAGCGCAATAGATGATAAAATTAAACGGCAAAGGGATTCATTTATTCTGCACAGATTTTGCATACTATATTTAAAAAAATAGATTAAAACATGATCTTAAAATGAATTTATTAGTAATTGATCAAAATCAAAATATTCTTTATTTGAATAAACTAGTAGACTTTTGCAATCACTTTCGAATCGTCAGTATACTCATAAATGTTTACATTGTATTTTTGAATCTTACGTACCCGAATCTAATATGAATCCAAATCGTTTTTATTCCTATTAAAGTAATGCTAATACAAGGAGACTTAAAGTGGACGGTAGTATCAAGACAATAGACTAAGAAAACAATACTCTGCCTCAAGATATTGATATAAAAACTCATAATTTCTTAATTAATGAAGTAAATTCATGGTTAAACATTACATTCAAGCCAATGCGAAATCAATTTTGCAATTGAAATACTCAGCTGGCCGAAACTAATTTAATGTTTACGATGCAAATTAGCTTTACAAAAATAAAGAAAATAATCTACAATAGTGTCTCAATAAAAAAAGGAAAGTATTTAATATTTTAATAAAGGGAAGTAAATTATTAACGATAAAATAGTTGCACTAATATATTTTATTCTCATCTCATACAACATCAATACATAATACATTCAGATAGATATAATCAAATATACAAACATTGCGAAACATCGAATAAGCATGATATTTGCTTTAATACTAAAAAAAAGTGTATTTACAATCAATCGTTTTGTTTTATTGATATTCTTTATTCAAAATTTTATTTAGTCTATGGTTCACAATAATTTCACATTCAATTTTTTTTCTATATTTATGTACATTTTGGCTGAAAATATTATGCCAAACGGGAAAATTAAATTTAAATAAATTTCATGCACTGTAAAGTAGGAACATTTCAAATATATTAGACTCCTATCCCACAAGACTGTTCGTTGTTGATACGTGACATAAATTGTAATTAAAAATAATATTTACAATTATTCATTTGTTTATTTCATTACTTAAATTTCTAATTAAGTACAACTGAAAAATATCAATGGTAAAATTTAATCTATCTAAGAATGAGAGCTTTATCAGAAAATTAGGGACTAGATTTTTGATAATTATTTTATTAATTGAATTAAATTATGTTTATTTTTCAGTATTCCGAATTCATTTTTAATTTATAAAACTGAACTACTTGTAAATACAAGAAAAAATATCAGTCAGTTTAATTAACAAAATAAATGTTTGAAATAAAATATTAATCAATAATACTTTCATATAATACATTGATTCATAAACAAACTTTGGTACTAAAATATTATTATAGCTATACAAAATGTCGGAGAAAGCTTATAAAAATATATTTACAAAATATAAAATAATACGAAATACTCTGTGATGCATTTTTGGTACTTAAAGAAAAAGAAATAAATAAAATATAATACGAAAAATATAGAGCAAAACAGAATTTCTATCAATTTAATACAAAAACTTAAAAAAACAACAAAAAGTAGAACTAAATTATTAAAATATTATAGAAGCATGTCCATATTTAAATATTCCTTATAATTATAAATAACTAAAATTGCATTTGACAGTCGACATTAATAAATAAAATAAAAAATTTACTAAACGATTTCATCATAGTCTATCCTAAGTCTAAAATAATAAACCATAGCTATAATAATTCCAAGTTTTTTTCTAAGCCTACAAAACTAAGGTGGGAAATATTGAAATTCCTAAATTCTCGTTAGACAACTAAAATGTCACTAATCTCATCATCAATGAGTATCATCATTTTCAATACTGTCAAAGTTGTCATCTCCTGTCATATCATCCACTTGACACTGTCAATTCAATATGACAGAACACCATTGAACACGGGAATAGTCCATAAAAAATATTTTTAACACCGTTTTCGCAAATCGTTTAAGTCCTTTCGACAATTCTAAACTATAATTACTCTTTGAATCATATGTTCGAATTGTCATTTCAAGTCCATTGATTAATTAACTCGATACATAATTACGTCGTTCATCATTAGGCAGGTAATATTGATGATAATATTTTCATCAAATTCGACAATCCTTTATTAAAAAAAATCCAAAGATTTTCTCATATTAAATCACATCACATATCTTCCAATAATGGAATCTTCTTCTAAATGTCATATTAAATTTTATTTAATGAATGGAAATTCACTATCACTTTCATCACCAGAGCCGTCGTAGCTGGATGGTGGTGTGTCGAGCTGTGGTAGACCCAAGTCCAGGTATTCCTGGTTGGCGGTGACCGTTAA
Source organism: Vanessa cardui (assembly GCF_905220365.1). Taxonomy (NCBI): domain Eukaryota; kingdom Metazoa; phylum Arthropoda; class Insecta; order Lepidoptera; family Nymphalidae; genus Vanessa; species Vanessa cardui. Next base: position 9,591,098 of record NC_061143.1, read on the forward strand.
TATCTTGTCCAAATCCTCGACCAGTTCTGTGAAGGATGGTCGGTCGCCAGGAGAGAAAGACCAGCACTCTCGCATTAACATGTATCTGAAAAACAAATCCAACATAAGACATGTCTTAAGATAATCATTCACTTTGAACACTAACTGATAAATTAAAAATTAGTATTTTTTTTGCATAGCAAATCCATCATTAGTTATAAAAATATAAAAATTAGCTAGCTGTAATTAGTAAGCTACATTTTTTGAAAAACACTTACATTTCAAGACTACAACACGGCGGTTTCTCCATCCGATGGCCAGCGCTGAGGTGCTGGTACATGTACTGTCCTGGGACCGTTGGGTACGGAGTTCCGCCCAGGGTCATTATCTCCCACAGGAGCACACCAAACGACCAGCTGTGAAGACGAAACAATATCTTTTCAGGATTCAATTTAATTTTGGATATACGATGTTTATATATATGATTTTAAATTTTATGTATATTCCTATGACAAAAATATTATGTATCAAATACGTAGATTATAAATTAAGGGTGGATTTAGAAATGTGGGACAACAAAGATGTGGACCCCTAAATGATTAAATAATTGGTATCAATGAATATAATTCTGCAGATAGGTAGAATTAATTTACTAATATTTATATAAAATTTAATTTATTAACAATTTGTAATACTATGTACGGTTAATAGAATAGTAATAATTAAGACTGAAAAATGGAGAGTTGAGCTACTTACACGTCAGTCTGAGTCGTGAAGACTTTGTGGTACAAGGACTCAGGAGCCATCCACCGAACAGGCAGCCTGCCTTCTGTCTTCTTGCGGTAGTAGTCGTTGCTGTGAACGTCCTTTGCGAGACCGAAGTCGGCGATTTTGAGGACACAATCGTCTGATACCAGCACGTTACGAGCTGCTAAGTCACGATGTATGCACTGTAAGAGAATTAAAGCATATATATCTATATTTTATAAAACTACGTTCTAGTTCTGAAAGGTATTAACTAGGCAAATCTTGAGACAATATCATTAGTAATTATTATAGCATTAATAAAATATAACACTAACAAAGAAATGACCGATGGCATAACAATTTAAAGTAAAGTAAAGTAACAGCCTGTACATTTCCCACTGCTGACATAAATTCTTCTCTTCCATTAAGGAAAGGGTTTGGAACATATCCCTTTCCTATAACAATTTAAATAGGTAAAAAATTTCAAGAACGACGGCGCATCACTTGATCAAGCTCATCGAAAATTTACATGCCGCGTTATTCGATCTGGCGTATCTCGCACATAAGATGAGACAAGAAAGTTTAATATGATTATAATTTATTTTTTATGATGACTCTAAGCGAACAAGCAAATGGAACACCTGATGGTAAGTTATAACCCATAGACAATGGTGCTGTAAGAAATATTAACCTTACATCACCAATGGGCCACCGACCTTGGGAACTAAGATATTATGTTCCTTGAGCCAGTCGTAACACTGGTTCGCTCACTCTTCAACCCGGAACCCAACAATATTGAGTTCTGCTGTTTGGCAGTACAATATTTGATGATTAGGTGGTACCTCACCAGTCGGACTTGCACAATACGAAACCAAGTAAGTATATATAATATAAGATTTAAAGTCGCATAGAATAGAAGAAAACTTACCCGTCTGGAAGCCAAGTACTCCATTCCTCTCGCAACTTGGTATGAGAAAGATACAAGATCTTTTTGTGTCAATGTTTTCTTTTCTTTCATATCTTCAGTAGGAGATTCGTATCTGGACATAAAACATAAATTGATATTTAATTTGTAAATTAAACAAGTGATAAATTAAATAATATGTAACATATTAATTTGTATCTCTTTACTTTTATCTCAAGAATCTATAATAATATTATAAATGCGAAAGTAACTCTATCTGCATGTTTATCTGTCGCTCTTTCACGCCCAAACCGCAGATTTGAATTTGATGAAATTTGGTATGAAGCTTGAACTCCAAGAAAGGACTACTTTTCTTGCCTAACACGCGACAATCAATACCCTAAAACGCGAACGAAGTCGCGGGCGACTTCTCGTACGTATATATGATAATAAATAGTCTTCAATGATCACACAAAAGAGCTAAAGTCAAATAGTTCCCGTACCATTTGAAATCACTTACGACCAGCTTAAGGCATTATATTTTTTTCTGCAGTCGTACATTTGCCATTTAAGAAACACTTATAGGCTTTTCAAAACGATGTTAGAGGAAAACCTGTCAAGTTATGATATAATCACATATTTACCTGTTTCCAGGTCGATGATTTCTCAGAAACTCCCTCAGATTGCCATTAGGTGCATATTCCACAATGACGTATAATGGTCCGTCCTGTGTGCAGCATCCTAATAAATTGATGATGTTCACGTGTTTCCCTATCATCTTCATCATCTCCATCTCTGATACTAATGCCATCATTTCTGCGTCTGTATGGCCCTCTGTGTGACAAAATATGTAAGAATATTAGCGGACTGAGAAATTTTAATTTGATTAATACCACCAAAAATTTAAGTCTACTGAAAAGTCAGAAAAACTCAGGTAGATTTGGCAAAGTCTATGAAAGTAATATTGCATGATTACAAAATATTTACATAAACCGAAAAGAGTTTGCCAATACCTATGGGTAGATGTATCTCTTAATATTCATTTTCTTCTGTAGGTATATTGAAGTTAATACAAATTACATACCTTTTAACATTTTGACGGCCACGACAGACTGTAATCCTGGCTTCAGTATCCCTACACACTCCGCCTTCACAACCTTTCCAAACTCTCCTTCTCCTAAGATCTTTCCAATGCAGAGGGACTCTCTGGGCACCTCCCAATCTATATCGACTGGCAACTCGTACTCTGACATCATCATTGAATCGCATGTATTGCTTTGGACTTGAGATAGCTTTTGCTTTTCAATCTTAACCACTGGCATTAACTGTAACAAAGTATAAATAGCACATGAAAAAGGATACCCAATTATAACTTTATATTGTATTAAATGAAATAATAATTTAGTATGGTGTTTCGAGTAAGTCGAGATGGCCCAGTGGTTAGAACTCGTGCATCTTAACCGATGATTGCGGGTTCAAACCCAGGCAAGCACCGCTGATTCATGTGCTTAATTTGTCTTTATAATTCATCTCGTGCTCAGCGGTGAAGGAAATCATCGTAAGGAAACCTGCATGTGACAAATTTCATAGAAATTCTGCCAGATGTGTATTCCTCCAACCCGCATTGGAACAGCGTGGTGGAATAAGTTCCAAACCTTCTCCTCAAAGGGAGAGGAGGCCTTTAGCCCAGCAGTGGGAATTTACAGGCTGTTGTTGTTGTTGTTGTATGGTGTTTCATATCAAAATAATAATTATTGTATATTATGCAAGAATATTGCTGTATTGTAGAATCAAATTTGAATCTATTCGAAACAGATCTTCGTGACTTAAACACATTATTTTAATAGAGTTTATTTCCACATCGAGAAATAGCACATATAGACTTACCAATCCTTCTCCAGCAGCATTCGGTGTCCCATTCATTTGCGGCTTCTCCACCGTAACCTTCTTCGTCCAATGTGTCACTATAACAGCTCTTGCCGTCTCTATCGCTAATTGTTTCTTCTCTTTCTCTTGTCTCAATTTCTTGAATATCATCACCACGATAATAGCAGCAACAAAGAACATCGCTCCCAGCACCGCGGTAAGAACATTAATAAGCACTGTATGTTTTCCATGATCCAGTGCTTCTGTTATCGGTAAAGCTAAAATAAAATGAGGTATTGGGTTTACTAATTAAATTATATATTTCAGTTAAGATTTAATATTAAATAACCCCACCATATCATAATATAATCATACTTGTGAGATCACGTCAGGTAGGGAAGTATGGAAGAAGAAAAAAGACTCCAAGTAAATTGGAACACGCAGTCAACTAAACACATACTATTGTCACGCTTATGTATAAATTTTGTGGTCCGTGTAGTTAACATTTGTCAATAGATTTAAAGTTTTTGAAAATCGACGTTTTTGTTCCTCAAACAGTCACCAATTATTTTCTTTCTAATTGCAAGAAATATCTTTTATTACAAATCGTATACGTATCGTAATAAAGACAGTCACGTAGTTATTTAATGACCATATTTTAGATTTGAAATTTTTAAATTTAGATGTAGGTTGGTTTGTTATACTTACAGTCTAAAACAGTTAGGTATCCTTTAGCGGTGGTGTTTCCAAGTGTATTGAGGGCAACACAAACATACCAGCCCTCATCTTCTTTAGTCACATTGTATATCGTCAGCTGTTCTGGTTTATCTTCCGGATTTTCGCTCTGTAATAATAAATTACGTTAAACAGATTGTTATAATATATTGTTATTATTTACAAACCGTTCATGCACTGATTTATTTCAAAACATTAGGCATTTTAATATGACATGTAACATGCAGGAATTGATAAAACTTCGTCGTTCCATAAATTTGAGTAAGTAAGTAGTAATACATAAATTTATTCATCAGTTTCTTAAAAAAAAAAAATTTGGAGCACGAGCAAAGGGTCCACCGCCCATAGACAATGGCGTAGTAAGAAATATTAACTACATATACACATACGTCACCAACCCTGGTGACTAAGATGTTATGTCTCTTGTGCCTGTAATTACATAGTTTATTTTTTTACTATTGTTTTTTAATTCAAATTTAGTTACTAAGTACAACAAGATATTTAAGGCAAAATTTTGTCAATATGACGACTTTCAGGCTACGTTAGTATAATTTACTAAGCATAGATAATATTTAAATCGACGAAATAGTTTTATAGAATGATTTACAGTAATAACAAGAATGGCACTTAATTCTAAGATTAGGTGATTAGGCGATCATGCAACAGGCAACTATTTACTAAGCATTATTTTATTTGTTTTCGTATCGTTAGAAGCATGCTTGCAATTAATTATGGTTACGAAGAAGATGCCAAGTATGTGGGCGTCGACAAAATCATTTATCTGCGTACGATGATAATGTTGACCCGAACATAGGACATTGGCACCTATTTCATTCATGGATTTATTTATATTGTACAATTTATCGAAGGTAATCATCAACGCAAATAACGGCTTCACACAAAAATCATGCGTTAGTCACTCGACCCTCACCGTAACTATCTTTGTTACATCTTTGTACACAACGGACTCTTTGGTCGAAGCGTCTGTAGTTGTCTCATTATAGATGTACTCGTGTTTCGTGAAATACATCCAGTAAAGGGACGGATGAAGGTCTGTTAGGAATTCGCAGCTGAATCGAGCCGTTTCACCGACCAGCTTGGTCTGATTGACGGCCGCTTGTGTTAGCACAGGCTTCGCGTATAGACGCTCTATGAACAAAGATGTTATATACCTTTTACAAAGATGGAAAATAACCGGATAAATCTGGACATATTTACAAAATACTCTTCGTTTTTATTAGTAGTACTTATAATTATTATTTATAAAGGTGCTTCATTTTAATGATATTTCAAGCAAGTGCTACATATTAAATATTTTATCTTATAATAATTATAACCAGATTATGAACCACCACCATTTACGTAGATCCTTCACCAAGATATGAACGTGATTAACCATAATAGTGTACTGATTATACCGAGACCGCAATTGTAAGTGATATCAATGGATTTGTTATGTGCAACCATATTGTTTTAGTTGCAAATTATTGTACCACAACCAATTAAGTACCGACACCTAAAAACCAATTAAACACCTCGACAAGATCTCCGACGGGAGCCGGTGCGTCACTTGGTCCGACTTCAGAATCTTTCACGGAATAATTTGTCGGTCTGATCCAGTAAAGGAAAGGTTCTAAATCGGAAACTGGTGGGCAGGTTAACTGCACGGTCTCGTTGACGAGCACCGTGATGTTCCCAGGATGACCTTCTTTTATATACGGCTTCGATGGATAGCGTTCTATAGCAATGTTTTATCTTTAGTTACAGAATCAAAACGTACCACTTACAAATAATCGAGAAAGATTATTATTATGCTTTCGAAATAACTTTTAATTACATATGTATATGAGATGATTTTTAATTAAACATCAACGTTGGAGGCTTAGAATCAAATTTCTTCTGCTTTGTTGAAAGTAATTTAAGCCTAGTTAAAAACACGATCTACATCTTCATTTCTTTAAGAATCGTCTACAGTATTATTCTATTGTTTTATAAAAAGTATAATTACCTTGGATGTGTAACGTATATGTGTGTTGAATACACCCTAATTCGCTGCAAACTTTGCAAGTGTAGTTTCCATTATCTGCTTTCGTGAGTTCATCTAGAGCCATTGACCATTTACCATAAGATGGTTTAAAATAACTTCTAGATATAGGAGTTCCGCTATTTTTGTACCATGTTATATTGGGCATTGGGTTACCTGAAATCATAATGAATAAATTCTCATTATATGAGATCACAAATTTATATTTATAAATATTTTCTAAAAATACAGATGTTTTGGGATGCTATTACTACAATTTAATGAAATCAGTATGTAAACAAGTTAACATTCTGTGTAAGATTTAACATCGATCCAACTAAAACCGTTACAATATCTACGATGCTTGTAAATTATCAAACAGGATGTCATACCTTCAGCAGCGCATTTAAAACGAATCGAACTTCCCGCTGGTTTCATTTCCATATTAAACATTTTCGATGGATGCTTAAACTTTGGTGCGTATTTCGATTTTGTGTCATCGACGTGGCCGTAATTAAGATGCTCCTTTTCATTCTTATCGTCGAGATCATCGTCTTTTGTGATATCATATTCTTTGTGTCTTTGATCTGTTGTGTTATCGTCGATTGTATTATTGTCAACTAGAGGAGCCGAATGTTGTGCTAGTATCTCAGGCATCGGTCTTAAAACGTCAACATCTGATTGATATTCTGTAGAAACAAACGAATAAGCTCAATTAGTAACTGCCTGTAAATTTCCGACTGCTGGGCTAAGGCCTTATCTCCCCTTAAGGAGAGGGTTTGGAACATATTCCACCACGCTGTTCCAATGCGGATTGGTGGAATGCACAGTGGCAGAATTTCGATGAAATTACACACATGCAGGTTTTCCTTCACCGTCGAGCACGAGTAGAATTATGAACACAAATTAAGCAAATATATATAGTGGTGTTTGCCTGGGCTTGAACCCCAAATCATCGGTTAAGAAGCACGCGTTTTAACCACTGGGCCATCTCAGCTCCAGTGGGTAGACTAAAATTAATATTATCAAACGGAATATGCTAAATAAAACAGAAATACAAGAAATATTTAATAAGAAAACATGTCGACGTCTGCATGCATTACGGCTCACATTCGCCTCGGAATCCAGGACGTTTGCTATGTTTACACATCTGGATGGCAATAAAGACGTCGATTAAATATAATATCGAAATAACTGAGGACACACTCAAAACGAGACACGGGCAGACACGGTGAAAGTTGTCATCGAGAAAATAGCGGAAACAGTACGGGCGTTTGAAGACACTGTGTTTAATTACTATAAAAGGAAAACGTACCCTCGATGTTGTCGGGCCCGAGATCTGGCTTGTGTTTGATTGTGACACTCATTTCCTTGCTTTTGTCATCTTCATTTTGGCACGAATACACTCCAGCGTCTTTCGCCCGGAATGACTTTATTCTTAGCCTAAAACATTGTAAATAATAATTCCATTACAACAACAGCCTGTAAATTTCCCACTGCTGAACTAAAGATAACAAATTCCAGTTTGGAACATAGTCCACCACGCTTTTCCAATGCAGGTTGGTGGAATAGGTACACATATGACAAAATTTCTATGAAATTCGACACATGAAGAATCCTCAAAATGTTTTCCTTCACCGCCGAGCACTAGATGAATTATAACCACAAATTAAGCACATGAATATTCAGTGGTGCTTGCCTGGATTTTAACCTTCAATCATCAGTTAAGATGCACGCGTTCTAATAACTCGGCTAATTTCATTAATTAGAATAATATTACTGTAAGATAATAGATATAAAGCTATATTTAAAGGTATGTCCAATTGTACAAAATTAGTATCAACAATTTCCAATCCTTCAGCTGACTGGATTTCTTAATCCATGTATCAATATAGGGGCGTGATTGATAAGTTATTATGATCGGTAGATTATTTTCAAACGCCTCGAATAGAATCGCGTGTTACACCCGCTTGCATATGAATTATAGCATATATTTCAACTTCGGATAGAAATGCATAAATATTGATGTAAGTTGCTTGTGTTGGATTTAGTGCATCGTTATTTTTAGCGTTCTTGTTATTTAAGCGAAGGATATGAAACGTAAAATATCTACGACTTCATTTTGACTAAACTTTATTTTGTTTAGTTAAATATATTCGAAGAATGTATAATGATATTTTATTTATTGTAGATTATTGTTGATGCTGTTTTACAATGTGTCCGTGTATATATGTGTGTAAATAATACACACACATATACACGGACGTACTTATATAGTCATGTATCTCTTAAACACTTTCCATCACCGATATATACATACTTTAAATGAGTCCGTTAATTAATTGCTTTACGAAGGCAGTCATATCAACAACAAACAACAAGAGCTGCCTGTAATTTTCCCATTGCTGGACTAAGGCCTTCTCTCCCTTTAGAGGAGAAGATTTGGAACATATTCCACCACGTCTTTCCAAGTCCGGTTTGTGGAATACACATGTGGCAGAATTTCGATGAATTTAGCCACATGCAGGTTTCCTCACGCGGTTTTCCTTCGCCGAGCACGATATAAATTATAAACACAAATTAAGCACATGAATATTCAGCGGTACTTGCTTGGGTTTGAACCCGCAAAACATTGTTTAGGATGCACGCATTCTAACACTGGGCCATCTAGTGTACTTCATATCATCAATGTCTACTAGGAAGATAATGATATATCTTTTTAGTACATACCATTGTTTTTGTTGCATCATCCGCTGTCTTGATTGTCCGTCCACTGGTTTCCCATCTAAGAACCATCGCACCGTCGGTATCTGATTCCTCGGCTTTAGTCCGCAAATAAGACGCAATCTTTCATTCGTCGATGCTTCTATAACTGTGTATGTGTCATCTGAAACAAGAGAAAATATCATATAATAATATATTAATAAACATTACAAATCTCAAAATCCCTGATTAATTAGCTAAGCTTATTTTGAATTACCATACTCGTACATTAATAACAAATTGAAATTCAGTAGACATAGAGCTATCGCGTTCTTAATTCAAATTATAATTTAACTCGTATACAAAAACTTTTTAGAAAATTTTACATTTCGAATGATAATTTATATTTGTCATGTACAATGTTGCGTAGTTTAAGTGTCATGGAATGAACGCTGACGTATTGGGACATTTATAGTTACGTCATCATCAAAGAATCAATATATTCTCTAATCTACATTCGATTTTCGATTTTATATATATGGTGTTTAAAAAATGCATTTCGACATCTATATTTTCGTCAGAAAGCTGTATTTGCATGACGGGGTGTTATAAAAATAAACACATTTGCAACGCTACACCTGAGGGCAATAAATTCGCCCCAAATATATAATTTTAACGCACACGAGGCGTGGAAGTTATTGCACTCCGTTACCTGTTGGAGAGGCACTTAATGTTTATTTCTGATCTTTGTAGCACTTCGCGTGAAATTGGGGTGTAGTATATCTTTTAAAGAGCTGTGATGGCCTAGTGGTTAGAACGCGTGCATTTTAACCGATGATTTTGGATATGTGTGTACTGTATATATATATGTGAAGGAAAACATCGTGAGGAAACCTGCATGTGTCAAATTTCATTGAATTCAGCCATATGTGTATTCTACGAACCCGCTGGAATATGTTCCAAGCCCTCTCCTTAATGGGAGAGGAGACCTTAGCCCAGAAATGGTAAATTTATAGGCTGTTACTGTTTTTTTTTTACTGTTATCTTTTAATGTTCGATATTTATTGTATCTAAATATTTATCATGTTCTTTGCATTATGTTATAAATATAGAAAATCAATAACAATAGTATTCATTATATTATTCCTTACAATGCCTTCCTTCATCGCCGATCACGAGATGCACTTTTAGCGCACTCAGAAATGTGTGATAAATACTGAGACATACTTATGTCACACCCAATTACAATCGTATCCAAGTTAAAAATAACATAGTATTAATAAAAAATAGCACTACCAGGTATTATAAAATTAAAAAAAAATAATCATTTTATTATGTTTTTTAAAACAACAAACAAATAACAACAGTCTATAAATTTCCCACTGCAGGGCTAAGGCCTCCTCTCCCTTTGACGAGAAGGTTTGGAGCATGTTCCATCACGCTGCTCCAATGCGGGTTGGTAGATTAAAGGGAATTTATAAACATACTTAAGAAAATTTTAGTGAATTTCAGAAAGAACAGTTGTAACAAAAAGTTCACTCTATGTCTGAATTCATTCACTCATTCAAATACCTTTAGTTCTAATAATAATATTGACACTAAAATACAATCTCCGACACTGCTTTAATATTACAAAAAAAAACCGCCCAAGTATCGTCAAATAACAAATCAGTTATATAATCAGAACCGAAAGCAATTTTAATGATCGCCTCTTCTTAAAACCAAAACCAATTAAAAACATTGAAAAAGAAACTTGAAAACTGTGATACAAAAACAAAATGACATAAGCGTCGTTTCGAAATAAATAAAATGTAAAGTATTCGCTTTGTACGTGCTGCATATGGCCGAAATATAATTTTACGTCCGCTAAATATCTCGTTAACCCTCATAAGTCCTGGAGGTTATAAAAACTTGGGCATTATTTTCGGCCGGTGGTGTACCATTTAGGTTACTGCATATTTTATGGGATTAACGTAAGTTATTATGAGTTGTGTAAACACGGCTTAATTAAATCCCGGTCCTAACTCGGGATGTCTTATAACATTCAAAGGGTTGTCACTGTTAATCAGTAATTTATATTTGCTAATTAATTAACCATCAACTTCATAGTATAATGTCTCAGTTACGAAATATTCTCGAATTAGAAGTAGTTGTAAGCGAATAATAAATCTATATTCTATTTTACTTAATAATTAATTTTGTTTTTTATGCATGATGTATTGCTGTAGGCTCTGGCCTTTACAGCGTCACCGAACGTTCGGGCGAGAACTAATGTCCTCAGCCCTGAGGTTGAGTGCGGGGCTCGAATTTAAAGTTCGTCCTGAGGGTATCTCCTATGAGATCGCACCTCAGCTCAGAAGTCGGTGGGGTATAATTATTTGCTAAACCTGCCTAATAAGCATGAGTGCAAACCCTGATCATAGGTTCAAAAAAACAATATTAAGTGAAGTTTCTCAGTCAAAAAACCTTGATATTTCGGCCCATATAGTTAATCTCATTTGAAAATGGCGACTGTATCTGAAATCGATTAGGGCACCGTATTAAAATGACGTCTTATTACATCTTGATTTACGTAATAGTTTTCGGATAATTGTTAAAAAAAATAATTGAATCTTTATATAGATTAAAAATTATTATTCGATACGAAGACTATAGCTATGTCATTAGCATCAAGTATAAGTCAAGGTTAGACTAGGTCTTAAGTGCAAATAAAAGTCACAATGTTGCATTGCTTTGTTTAAGTGGGCTCGGTCGACTTTACCAGCCCTGATTTATGGTCTGTGAATTATGGTGCCCGATAGTGATGAGCATCCTTCATTCGATACTTAACATTTAAATAGTAATTATCGATAAAAATATAAGTGAAATTTTAAAGTACGCTTTCATTGTTCATCAAAATTTAATAAATTTTTAAAATAGTTTTTATACCATCCGAAACGTATTATTGTTGTAGGTGTTATATTTTATCAATTATATATGTAGTGAAAGGAAGAACAATTTTGTGTTCATCGATAACTAAAAATCGATTATTTATCGATAATCGTCACGATATATATCATCACTATTTCTTTCGCAAGCTCCGAAATGATTTTTAGTGTTGCACATGTTGAACAGATGCAAACCTGTGCCCTTGGGTCCAAAAAAGCTTTCTCAAGACTCAATCACATATTTTTTTTCTTTTAAAAACAATAGCGGCTCCGTGAGAACATATGGACGTGTGACCATCTTCTGGAATGTTCGATTTTTATTCCATCGATGATTAGCAAATGCATTTGACAGGAAAACCGAAAGGATGTACCCAACCGAAAACTTATAAAAAAGTGAATTTCAATGCAATTCTCGCGATTGAAATAAATATTCACAATAAGAAATTGTTTCCGAATTTCTAAGTATTCTGTATTGTTACAGTAACATTTAAGGATTTTTTTTATTTGTAATTCCTATAAATAATTCTATAAAAATAATATTAGCGTTCATATTACGAAACTCACTACGACATTTTCATTTAGTCGATAAAAAATATTATACTATCAAATAAAGATGGTTATAATATTTTAACGACTTCAAAACGATTTGGTTCTAAATTTATCTATTTTTATTTTTTATTTACGTTCAGTTATAACTCTGTCATACGAAGACAATTTGCAAAAGTTTTTATTTTGTTCGAGACAGGTTTATCCGAAATGGTTCCATCTTAATTGATAATGATGTTGACTTTCAGAAAACTCTCATTGCTATATTTTTTCTTTATATTATGATATCGAAGTGTCTCTTTATTATGCTACTCTTATAAGACACTATTTTTATTGCTTTTCAGTGAACACTTTTCAGGCGTAATTAAAGTGACAACAATGTAAAATCATCATTTCACAAAACAAGTTTTTGTTAAAGTATAATCACGATAGAAATGTCAAATCCTATCCTCTTTCAACAGATAACCTCGTTGTAAATCAATTAATTGACCAACGTTTTTATTTTAATACACAGAATACAATCGGTAGGGCTTTGTGCAAGCCCGCCTGGGTACCACCCACTCATCAGAAATTCTACCGCTAAACAACAGTACGCAGTATTGTTGTGATCCGGCTTGAAGGGTGAGTGAGCCAGTGCAACTACAGGCACAAGGTGTCCCTTGCCTATGCTATGTCAGCATCTTAGTTCCCAAGGTTGGTGGCGCATTGACGATGTAAGGAATAGTTAATATTTCTTATAGCGTTGTCTATGGGTGATTTTTGATTGCTCGTCCGCCAACCTATTCCATAAAAAAAATAGAATTATCGCAATAATGTTAAATTAATTTAACTATTCTGAACTGAATTCTGTATTTTATTGAAATATATAATTTGATCCAACGTTCATCAGTGTGTGGGACCACACACAGCAATTTTGACTAAGTTATTGAATTATGCAGTCCAAGGATGATCACTAATTGTACATACATTGTCCTCTGAGAGCTATATCATTAGGAACAATGGCGTTGAGTTATTTAATCCTTTACGATTCGAATCCTGTGATTTGTGACGTATAATGATAGTTTACTTATTGTGGTATGACGTCTATATGTACCGATATGTTTAAAAGATGGTATACTTTTAATTTCATCGGGTAATACTTTTTTGTATAAACGGTCCATTGCAATGCATCTGCTATTATGATAATATGTATAACTCAGTCTATATAAATGCTATTGCAAGTAAAAACCTCTTATAACATCAATGTGCCAACGTCTATAAGATCTATTATTTTATATAATAACACTCAAAACAGTTATTAAATTTGAACATTAGAATATATGTATTTTTTATATTCAGAATATTAGTGGTAGTTATAAATTAAACAATTGATTATCGCAATAAAATGGTACGCAAACAGTATAGATATAAGAAAACAGCATTCTTGGGATGTTTCTTCAAAATTATCCTGGACATACCAACACCCTGCAACGTCTTATACACAAAAAAGGAATTTAGATATCTCAGCTTGGAATCGATCCAAGGATACACTTCGACGAGTTTATGTTATCATAGAATTTATTTAAGGGTCTAATATATAGCATATTCTATTTATCTACCCAAAGTCGATCTAATAGTTTCCACAGATACAAAATGGCTGTGCTAAAGGAAACGACATTGAACATATTCTGGTGCAAAGTAACCCAGTAGCAATAAAGGCGTAAATGAATAAAAACACCTCTACGGATAAGTAACATGTACTTTTTTAGTAATGGGTTAAACTATGTCCAATTATTCTTTATTATATATTATTATTTACCTGTTATTATTATTTTTTATAGATTCAAAATTGTAATGTTTGTTTTAAGCCTTAAGCCGTATTTATGTCCAAGTTTGTTCTAGGTTCAGTTTTAATTAATAATTACAGAGTGTAATACTTTTTATTGTTATCCAATAGTTGTTAATACCTGTACTTGTGTATTACACTGGATTGGTTCATGTACTTTTGATTGCATTGTATTTGTAAATAAAGTTTATAAATCTGAAACGTGTAACATAATATGCATTTATTTATAAAATTTAAGGATTAGGCCTCGTTACTGGTTGGGAGGGATGGGATTCAAGCCAGATGTTGGACTTACATTGCGCACGTCTCAAGCCTTGGGGTGTTTCTGTAAGGCCGACTCTTGACTTACAGAAATGACTTATGAGGTCATTGTTGGGAAGAAGGTATTCTTAAAATATTTTTGACTGTTCATAATTCGTGTGTTTTATGGAGTCTACGAAGCTTGCTTTATATCAAATGTCATCAAATTCGTTTTAAATGTTTGATCGTGAGCAACATACAGACAGACAAACAGACTTTAGCGCTTATAATAATAAGATTATAGATGTTTTGCGGCCGGCACAACACCCGCAATGCCTCCAATATGGAGGATCAACAGAGTAGTAATATATACAAAAAACAAACAAGTGAAATTATTTCTGACATTCAATAATTACTATTTTAAATAAAAAATTAATAAGTCATTTGTAAATAAATTATTGAAAAAATATTCCGTAAAATAGTAATGAGTCTGTATTGTCCCAGGACTTTAAGACCTCTAACCGGCTCTGGGCATATCATAGTTCTTTTTCAATATGAAGATACCATTAGCTTCATACACAGTATTTCTAAGCCTCATTTTGTATACAACGATCATCATTTCTCTCATAACGTTGTATTTATATCCGAATGTCATCGCGACTCATAATTTTCTTTTATAAGAACCGTAGTCCGAACTAAATAAAAAAAAAGATCTGTCGTCATTCGCTGACGGATTTATTACTATAGAAATATGATTCGTCCTTTTTATTTACCTACTTTCTATTTATTCTTAGAATTAAAAAAAAAAAACTGATTTTGAATTGTATTAAAACCTCCTTTCGTCGTTATATATGCAACACATTTTTTCTTCGACGTTCTAAAGAACACAGCGTTCTTTTTTCAAATATTAGGTGCGTTTTCTGAAAAATAAATTTCATTATTGAAATAGTAAGTACTATCTTTTAAATAAGTCTTATTCTTTAAAATATTAATACGACAATAAATCTGTGTCAACATTTATATCAACGTTGAAAGCTTCAAGAATGTGTCTATGGCGGACAGTTTTTTTTATTGAAAGTGTAGAATTAGTAAAAAAACTATGAAAACAGCCAAGGCGTAGAAATCATTTTACGACACCACCAAGGTTATTCTGTGAGAAACAAATTCGAGACTCGACATAAATTCGATCGTAAATGAAAATACTAATACCGTTGTCATGCGACATTAAATACAATAATTATTTATAATGAAATCACATCAATATAAACCTTCAGCGTTCTTATTTATTATATTCGACATATTGATTTTTTTCAAAATAACCTCACTTGTTATTTAGTTATTAAAATAAAAAAAAAGTTAGATTATTTATACTCTTATACTTATATATACGTTCTTACTAAATAACTACCCGAATTACAATTCGAAATTTAAATCGGGACAATTTTTCATTTTTTTACTCTAATCTAATATTTATCGTAAGCTGTTCGATTTTCAAAAGTTTAAGTTTTTGCTTTTTTTATTGTTAATGTTTTAAGGTCCTCAGAGTTATGTTACGTGTATTTTGAGAACTATTACAAAAAAATATTAAATGTATCCGTCTGAATGTTTCTTTCGAAACCAAAGACCATATGTCTTACAGACAATAAACAAGTGAATAACAATTCAAGCATTTATTTTATTAAATAACCACAAACCTTAAATACTTCTTTTAACAATAAAAAGTTTACCTAATTTAATTTCACTTGTTATATATAGTTCCACAGACCTGATTCAGCTGAAATGTTCCAGACACTTAAAGAGCGGCATTAATGCACGAAAAATTATACGAAAATTTCGAAATCAAAACGTCATTTATCTATACGGCCCCCGACTTCTCCAAACTTAAACAAAACATAAATACAGGACAAGTTCCTGTAGGAACTCGGAAGCCATTAAGCTGTTGTCGGATCAACAGTGACCTTTCAGAGAATGTCATTGGCACAATTGATGATCCTAAGATAAACTCAATTAAAATTGAGAGACATAGTGTACGCGTACCGCTTTAAACACGTCTTGAAATACAGCTACGATGTACAAACAGAATATATTGTGAAAATTACTATATATGTAATATGTATAACGGGGTCTAAAATTAAAAAGCGTTCCTAATGCAACTGAATAAAGTATATTTTTGATTCGACACTTTGTACCATTAGTCCTTTGATTGTATACTAATTATATCAACAGTTTTAAGAAAAAATTATGCTACTATATAAGACCAAGTTGGATGTATTGCTTCAGGCTAGGGGAGAGTTTGATTGGAATAGAACTTAAGAGGTTTTTAACCCTTACAATAGTACAGGTAAGGTAACCTAACCGAGGTTACCTTACCTGTACTATAATAAATTTTTCAATTGCTAGTTAAGACATTGATGCAAAAATTATCTGTTGTTACGAAAATATTTTTGTAACATATTATTTTAAAAGAAATAAAAACTTTTAGTTCTATTCTTCTGCAATGCAAAAAGCACCTTATTATTTTATAATGTAAAGATCAAAATTACTGAATAAATCTTAACGATTTTTTAAATTGAAACTCAATAAAAACTAGAGATAAAAAATTCCCTTTTAAGTATTTAATTTTAACTTTTAAATGTTTTATGTAATTATAAAAAAAAAAATCACCAAAAACCTATACGAGGGATACGAGGCGTCAAGTATCGATGTCCTTTTTAAAAACGATACTGCATCGCACAAAATAGTTTTGCATCTGAAAATAAACTTGCCATCGCATTATGGTCCATAAAAACCTAAAAATAAAGAACAAAATGAACTGATACGTTTATTAGATAAGTTGGTAGCTATTGAGGGTGTCGCATGACTACCGTTAGTTTTGTCGTATGACGTTTTGAAATAGCTCCGTTCCCTCTTCAACCGATGGTGTAATTTTCTGTCATAACTAATATTAAAACATCTACAACGGACATCTTGGCAGTGATAAAACATTTCGGACTAATTGTCATTCAATCATATTTTGAAATTCACAGCCAAGTCCGTAAAATAATTTGTATTTGAAAATCTGTTGAAAACATGTTTATATTCGCTGGGTATTAATTGATTCGTTTATTAATAATATTATATATTTTGTTTAATACTGTAAGTTTGAATCATTAATTGATCAATTATCCGCATGCATATTTAACAGTTAATTTCCGACAGTCTTAAAACATAACCTAAAAATTAAGACATGATTTTATTAAAATATATTCAGCGATGAAAGAAACAAGTAATATATATTATATTGTTATATTTATATGTTTCAAATTCACTTGTAAATATTGTTTAATACTGTATTTCAAAATCGATGAAAAACAAGCGTGGGGTTAATACCTTTTGACTACCAGGCAGGATATATTAATTTAAATAATAGTATTAATTTACATGTCTTTGTATTTTTTAAATGTTGATAAACAGTACTGTGTTTGTTGCCGGTTCTTCTCGGTAGAATCTACTTTCCGAACCGGTGGTAGCTTCACTTAATTGTTAAACGACGTTTCAAAAGTGCTTGTAAAAGCCCACTTGAATAAAGTTTTTTTTTTTTTTTTTTGAATAATTGATCAAATGTTCATTTTGAAAATTAATTTCCAATAAAGTCTCAAAACATAACCTCAAAATGTATACACAAAATTGTTAAAGATTAAACGAAATTTTTTTCGTTCTAATCTGAAAGTGTAAAACATATGTAGCGGTGAAAAAAACAACTGTTCTAAAAGCTATGATTGCCAACATCGAAGAGAAATAGTAAATTTGAATTATGAGTTATTGTGAGAAGGATCTTCAAAAGCGAATTTTCTTTTAGGAAGCCATAACGCGACCTACACGTCGGAAAGATGAAAAGAGATATTTATTTTTAATTCCTACAATCGTAGACGCGTCCGTTATATAAAATAGAATTATTAAAAAGGCGACAACGACACATCCGCTTCCTCCGTTCGGATTTCGGGGCTACGATTAGTGCCCCTTATTCGTATGCGGCTTTCGAATTGTAATCCGTACAACAGGAGTGTAGAGAATAATTTATTTTATAATTTACTAGCGTCCTTCTAATACAAGTTGTATAACTGACGCTTATTATTTTGTAGCTTTTGTTTGTGCCAAAACGGCACAGATTATTACGAAAATGTCACGTGCGTATAACGGACGATTAAATGTCTGTCATAAACTGTCATAGAAGCAGACTGACATAATTTGACATTTGCAAGAAGTGAATAAGCATGTACGTAATTTTTGGCCGTTTCTACAATATTAATGGACATCACGTGATCACTATTAAATGTCTTCAAGGCACAGTTGCCAACTAGAAATTTTTACAGATTACTTCCGTTTAAGGCATGTAGATTCAGACAACGGTTTTCTTGTTGTTATTCCAAACATCTTGTTAACAAAGCCCCGTGGCGTCTGCATTTCTGCTAATAGCTTCGAACCGTTTACAGACGCTGGTTTAAATAATTTTTTGTCTACCGCGTACGAAGGGTCGACCGCCATCTTTGTTTTATTTATAGAGGTGCGCGTGCGCTTCTTTTGGATGCTTTCAATTAGTTTGATTTGTGGGAAATCGATTTCATGGAATATGTTCGGGTTCAAATAGTCGAGGCGCACGTGAAACGCATTACTTATATTTTATTTAAATCAGTAGCACCACATTTAACGAAAGTTCACGATTCATTTGAATTCGAATTCACGAGAATTGTTCGAGGTATACAAATTTCATTTCATTAAATAGTTGATTTATTTTAATGATATTATATATATATAAAGTCACATAGCTTTTAGATGCAAGATAATGACAATATAAATAAATAATAAAATATATCAAATAATATTACTTATATAAGTTATAATATTAAATAAGCTGATATTTCTTTCAGCGTTAAGTTTTAAAATCACAAACAAATCCCTCTTCAAATTGTTGATATAACGTAACACACAGACGTATCTACGTAATTCGTAATTGACCGTCATTAGATCAGCTCGTGGCGAGATGTTTCCGACGCCCGCGCAGCTATTTCTCTAATCTTACAGAAGTACAGGAATCGTGGACGTAAATTTAGGTGAAAATATGTAAACATTGCTATTTAATTATAACGTATAATTTACATAATACCGATCTTAAGATAGCTGGATTATCCAGAAGAAATAAGTAAAAACAAAGATCGTTAGATATTTATCGATAGTTATTTATCGACCTTATTAATTTACAATCAAATGAACAATACGATAGTAGCCGAGATGGCTCAATGGTTAGAACACGTGCATAGGAATTGACTGATGATTTCGGGTTCAAACCCAAGCAAGCACCACTGATTATATTCATGTGCTTTATTTTGTGTTTATAAATTATCTCGTGCTCGGCGAAGGAAAGCATCATGAGGAAACCTGCATGCGTCTAATTTCATAGAAATTCTTTATTGGCACAGCGTGGTGGAATATGTTCCGAACTTTCTCCTCAAACGGAGAGAAGGCTTTAGCCCAGCAGTGGGTAATTTATATTTAGTTGTTGTTGTTGGTTGAACAAAACGAATCTTCACTTTCTCGTCCGAATGTTCGTCCTGTATGCGTTTCAATAATTATAAACCAATCACCCGATGTTAATGAAACGTCAGTCCTGTTCTGCGTTCGAGTAGGATCTCAACCCAAAAAAGTTTTTATACCTATCTAGTGATGTATATTTATTAATCTTAATTACAGATATTTTAAGTGTTACCTGTACAATATCTCCCATATTGGATAATTATTTCTCTTCTTTCAAGAATGTTGGTATTAAATCCCAACAATCCCTGTGTTAGGGAAATAGTAATCTTACCATAATTTATAACTAGACTAGCTGTACCCGCGACGTTGTACGCGTTTGAATTTAATAAAAAAATATATAGTTATATTTTTTAGCCTAAGTTACTCCTTATTATATCATTTATCTGCCAGTGAAAGTCCCGTCAAAATGGGTCCAGAGATTAGCCGGAACAAACAGACAGACAAAATTGTAAAAAATGTTATTTTGATATATGAACCGTGTGATACATATGCATTGAGTAAAAAGGGCTATTTTAATATTACAAACAGACACTCCCATTTTATTATATACGTATAAATGTTTTGTGTATACATAAACAATATTTGAATTAAGAACTGTTTATAGCAAAGTGTCTCTTACATTCGCATTACTGATAGTAAATAGAGTCACTATAATCTAGTGTAATACATTTCGACATAAAGTCTATTTTAGTATTCCTAACAGAGTCTTACTTGTTTTCTTAGTCCTGACGAACATTAATTTGAACATTCTGACGTTTAAGTGTTTTATTATCCTGACCGACCAGCTTCCTTGATCGATGGTCACTAGAAATAGCTACCAAGTTGAAACTTAGATATCCGCATTTTAAAGTCGTTAGTAATGAGCAAACTTCTAATGTGCATAATTATAAATCAAGTACAATTCCGCGACAAAAATTGACAATCCATTGCTTTGTTAAAGAAAAAAATAAAATTGGTTTCGAAACTTTTCCAGTGTTCTATTTGAATTACTCTATAAAACTTGACCGCGTGGAATGGTGGCAAGAATGCTGGCAGTACTTCCCCGTTGAATCGCAATTCCGATCCTCTGGGCAAAAAACGAGCCAGCCCTCCTGTCACCAGTGGAGGCAATGAGGCGATATGTTATACTTTTGATGAAATATTAAGAAGGTGATCTTAATATTTCCATTAATACATATTATCTGGTCTCAGTAATACGCTTCTCAATCCTGCTCTGCCAGGTCGGTGCAGCAGCCTTTGGCATCATTATAATAATAATAAATAATAGTAATATAAGACAATATCACATACATTACTCTGATCCCAATGTAAGTAGCTGAAGGACTTGTGTTATGGAAAATCAGAAGTAACGGCGGCACCACAAACACCCAGACCCAAGACAACATAGAAAACTAATGATTAACTACATTGACTCGGCCGGGGTCGAACCCGGGACCTCGAAGTGGCGTACCCATGAAAACCGGTGTACACCACTCGACCACGGAGGTCGTCTTAATATAATATCGCCCAATACGTTGTTCGATTGGGATAGCATATATTTTGAGTTCGATTATTTTGAGAACCTTTCCGGCTAATTTAAAGAAGACATCCTGTGTACAAGGAAACCATTTGTCACGGTCGCTTCTTCCCTGGTATTAATACTATTGGATCCGGAAACTGTACTATTAGGTGTTGGAAATTGAAAAATTATAAATAAATTTACAGACATTTCATTCATTTAGGACAAAATATGTCGTAAAATTCATTCCACTTGGGTATGACGATATTTACAACACTACTTAGCTAGAAGAATGTTACTTTTCTAAAGGATATATTTTTGTAATTTATAAACATTACATATAATCATTTCTTAATACAATCGTAAATAACAATAACACCAACAACAACAACCTGTAAATTTCCTACCACTGGGCCTCCTCTCCCTCTTTGAGGAGAAGGATTGGAACATATTCCACCACGCTACTCCAATGCGGGTTGGTACTCACGACGTTTTCCGTCGACGCCGAGCACGAGATGAATTACCACAAATTTTAAGCACATGAATATTCAGTGGTGCTTGCCTGGGTTTGAACCCACAATCATCGGTTAAGATGCACGCGTTCTAACCACTTTACCATCTTGGCTCATAAACAATAAACATACCACTAATAAACAAAACACGAACGATACGAGAAGATACAGTAAGTGTACGCCTAGTTGAACTAAATTGCAATTACGAATCGTGTAGATTAACAGATATGATTGTTACTTGATTCCGTTGATAACATTCAGATCTAATAAGGCAACTAGAATATCTAATATTGTTTAGAATTTATAACTTTCACCCGTTATCACGACTTGCGGATAGTCTATCGTCCGGTAGCTATTGTCGAGGGTAAGGTTGTATTTTAGATCTTTAGATTTTGCTTTCAAAACTTTCCGCTTATCATAATCTATGTGCTTCACAAATTTATCACTTATATTTATAGTATTATATTAAATACACGCTTTAGCTTTTATTAATACTATGTTTTTTAATGTATTATGTTTTTTTATTATCAGTAATTAAATTAGTCTTTGTGTTCTTAAACGATTATGTTAACAAACCATGAAGTTAGAATCGAACATAATTATTGATAGGCTGACATTTGATAGGAATGGATAGGAACTAAGATAGAATTTCAACTTTAAGCTAGATTTAAGCAATGGTATATGTATACTATATGTAGTGTAATCACTTGGTCACCAATGCTCGTAGATGTAAGTACAATTGGCCCTTCCGCCAAAAATGTCATGAACCATAATTGTGTTTTACTGCTGTACTGTACATTTGCTATTTCACGTCTAATTGCTATTTAATCAATCAATAATATGACAAAAAACTGCATAATTTTCTTAAATCAATTAACATGTAAGATTTGAATCGTGCAATTAAATTAATCCTGGCGCTTGTCCTGCGCATGCGCAATAAACAATTGTGCACACGTAAACAAATCTCGCGTATTGTTGTTTGTGACGCAAACACGCCGAACTCGGACTCAGGTTCTGGTGAACGATGACGGATCAGCGCTCATTGTTATTTCATTATTTTTTCCTCAATTTGTAAACCGCATTGACCTGATTTTTGGTCATTTTTGTCCGAAGATTTTGTATTTTTTAGATAAAGATATATATACGAACCTGTGATTGGATGTAAGTTAAATTATTCAACATCGATCTGAATAGTCATTGGTCGATAGCCCATGACGCAATAAATGACCAATGAGCGTTCAGTATTTAGTCAGACTTGTAAATCTGTAGTCATAATTTCAGAAACTGGCAGTTCGTATAAACTTGACAATAAACCGCATTTATTGAATGATATCTGCGAAACCCACATGAGAATATTTATGTACGAATTCAAATTGTGTCATTTTGTTTGATACATATCATAAAAGCTTCGTGGGTGTATAATTTTAAGATGGCCGCCTTGTGTTTATTGGTACATAAACTCATTTTCGCGTTACGTTGCGAACAGTTTTTGACTGCCTCTGAAAACTCTTGATTCATAAAGTTTTTCTTTTATTAACAGCATATAAAAAACAAAATATAATAAATTCTAAAGCTACAAATGGATCACCTGATGATGAAGTGGTCACCACCGACCACAGACATGGTAAGAAATGTAAGCCTTTCCTTACCTCATCAATTCACCAACAAATTTGGAACTCATATATCCCTTGTCTGACCTGCTCATCCTTCAATCCGGAACACAACAATTCTAACAAGTGGTCGTTACTAAGGCCATATCACTAAATAATTACTGAGGATACATAAAAAGGATTTTCTAAATTAATAATTTTTTTGTGATGCGAAAATAAATTCCAAAGAAAACGACCTGGTCTCATTAACTAGAGGCACTGCGAGTAGTACAAACTGTATACATCGTCGCAACGCAGACCAAATGATCTAAATACTGAGATGTTCTGTTGATACCTAATAAACTGTCCTTTAAGCCGGACAATACGTAGTACTGACGTTTGGCCGTAGAATAAGTAATGAGTGCGATATCCAACTAGGACAGATAGTAATGTACTATTATTTGACTAATTTGTTTGAGCAGCTATTAAATGTCTTGTCGCTTTTTCTAGATATAATATATATTGTGGCCTGCCAGCTTTATATAATTCTTGTTGTCATGTATTAGGATTAAAGTAGCCCAAGTTTGCTTCATAACAAATTTCATCAAAATCGGTTCAGCGGTTTGGTCATGAAAGATCGACAGGCAGTCAGACAGAGTCAGTTTCACTTGTAATCTTAATATAGATTGTCAAATGAAGATTTTAAACTAATCGTACCATAAAACCTTCTTGCTTGTACTGGCTTGCTTGTAAACAATTTTTTTTTTATTTTGATGTCATCAACTGACTTGTGTTATCATCGAAAGCGTGTCAATAACATGTGTCATACTTATCACAACACGTCCATCGACTTGTATTCCAAATTCAAAAAAGTATTGCGAATAACTGTTATCGTGTCCGATTATTTATAATGAAGCTTTGTATTCAATGTGTGACGCGACATTATATAGTGACCATGGGAAGTGTTGATCGCATTCTTTGGTATTCAATGAGTTCAACTGCTACTCATTTGATTATCATTATTATATTGTTTATTATTTGTTCATTTTCTTTTAGGGTTACACAAAACCTATTTCATCTCGTCAAACTATTCTATTTTTAAATTGAAATTGTTATATAGTCTATAATTTTATGCTTACAAAATGTCATCAAATTTTCTGCGCAAACGCAGGAAATCTGTTTTAGTCTAGTCCGGGAAATGAAAGCAATCAGACATTTAAACAATAATAATTAACTCTATACTACTGAATCAGTAGTAGTTTTTTATATTGCCTAGCTGAATGACTCCTAAAACAAACAAATCATTTACACTTGCAGCGTATTTCAGCGACTTTAAATCAAAAATTTGAAGTGACTTAATGTGTTTTAAAAAGACACTAAACTAAAGAAAATTAGAGTCTTAGACAGTCCAGTATTTATTGATAGTACAATAATTTCAATATCCATATACATATATTATGTACGATGTAAACAATCTCGTTCCACAATCACCCAAGCCTTAGTGACCGAGAGAGTAATTTCCAAGCTCTATTATGGATTTGCACAAGATAAGTTCTGCACGTCACATAAAATATTTCAGACATCGCTGAGCACGCGCAAACCGCGAACGGTGATAGCTAATGGCAAGATTAGGCATTTCCGTTTGACTCCCGCGCAAATACTAACTCACTGACTCATTGTATCTTAGCCCCGTTAAGTAGAGCAAGTGTTAATCATATTACAAATTATGTTTGTTTTTTCATGTTAATAGCTCACGGATGTTAGCGAGCGCTGCAAAGGAAGGAACTGATTGGATTCAAACCTGCTCCTCTGACGGAATGTGGTTTAATAACAATCGGAACTATAAATATGTACAATATGAGTGGCTTTTGTAATTGAACACTTTTTTCTCTCTACAGTCCGGATTAATGTTGATATCTGTACATGTAATAAAATTGGAGTGTCTATTTGTAATATTAAAATGATGGCTGTTTATTAAAAACATATATATTTAAACACGGTACATATACCGAAATGACATTTTTTACAATTTTGTTTGTCTGTTTGTTCTGGCTAATCTCTGGAACGGTTGAATCGATTTACACACACAACCCTTTTATATAAATTGAATATATAGCTAGACCTTGTACCATTTGATGTAAAGTTCATCCACTGGTTAAAAATGTGGTAGATTTTCATCAGACACTTGTAATCCGAATGTAATAAATTATGAGAGCAAATTAATCACACGAACTGTGTCGGGTTTGAATCCACAAACTATAATCGGATCATCAGGCGTTTCAACCACTGGACTATTGAGTAAAAGTAAGAGTACATGTTTTCAAACATGAAGCTGATTCACATGACCTTGAATCCGAGACGCCAGCCAGACCAGAGCAACAAAACTCAACTTCACTTAGTCATCAGTAATGTCATATGAACTCTCAAATAGATTAGTATGGAATCACCCCGTGATTGAGTCACATTGAAAGCAAATGTGAATTATGAATGTTTGTAATAATTACTACGTTTTATAAATGGCTTTTATTTGTGTGCTTGTATGCGTGTATGTATGTGTGTAT
Source organism: Vanessa cardui (assembly GCF_905220365.1). Taxonomy (NCBI): domain Eukaryota; kingdom Metazoa; phylum Arthropoda; class Insecta; order Lepidoptera; family Nymphalidae; genus Vanessa; species Vanessa cardui. The sequence continues at coordinate 9,617,324 of NC_061143.1, forward strand.
GTGTCTGCGTGTGTGTGTTTGTGAATTGAAATGTAAAACAATGTAAATTCGATTAACTTATCTAATTGTTTATATAGTATTTATATGGCTAATTTATTTACATAATTGAGCATTTTTTTTAATTTATAAAACGTAAATATGCTAATAAATATATAACCACTGTTTATATGTACCTATATATGTGTAACGTGGTATTTTTTTTTTCATAAATGTCAAAATTATACAGCTCATATTTTTTTTTATAACAATGCTGTTCCTAGCACTAACTATACATTCTAGCACGTCAGGATCTAACATTACGAATCGAAAACGAGGCATTATTATTGTGAAAAATGTTAATTATTATATTAGATTATTTATTACTAGATATAATCGAATAGTTACTTCAAATCCAGAGCATATGTTCTGTATAATCTCGAGTTTTTAAAACGGATCCATTAAACCTCTTCAATTGATTCAACTCATCCACATAATGGACTATTATACATTACATTACATTACTATTTATAATATACGTAATAATTATTATCGTGGACTTATATGTTTTTAAATCGTGAGGAAGACTGACAAATTGTAAGTGGTTATAAATATCAAATCGACATCTCTCACTATTTATTTTTATCTGTAGTTTTGATTAGTCTACAATGAAATTAACGAACCACAGTACTAGATAAAGCGGTACAATATGTTACAGTAACCGGTAACCAGATAGACTTACAGAAAAACCTACCAAAATAAATTGCCAATTAAATAATTTAAGCAGTATCTAACTATTCGTAATTATGATACTTTGAATGAACAATGATCTAATCTTTCCGACTCAATCGATATAAGATATGATATTGATTAAATTGTTTTTTTTTTTATATATACATAAAAAGGTTGTACTGTTGTAGGTTACTAAGTGTTTAAAAGTATAACTATAATACAGACACCGATAAAAGTTCAAGGCGAAATGAATATAGTTACATCAAAATTGATTACGTTTCAGATAAGCGTTATCTAACAAGCAAACACTTACACAGGTTTATTAGAAATATAATCTGTGTTCAAAATATTTATTTCATTCATGTCATAATTTATAAATGTACTAGCGACCTATCCCATCTACGCACGGGTAAAATACTGATATATATACTACAAAAGATGTTACGACATCACATTAGAAATTTCTAAAATGATCAGTGTGTCTTTACTATGTTGTACATGTATTATATACAAAAACCTTCCTCTCAAATCAATCTCTCTATTAAAAAAAACGCATCGAAATCATAGCCAGGGACAAAAAGCAGTAAGCGACTTTGTTTTACACTATGTAATGATTATCATTTTTCAATTACTAATTCGTAATACGGTGGTACGTCTGATGAAGACTATCATTAGTGAAACGTTGTAGATTTTGTACTTTTATCGTTTTTTTTTTTTTTATTTATGTTATTAGAGGTCTTCAATTATGCTTCCAAATAAAAAAAATCGATTCCCAAACAGAGAAGAACAGGTACTGAACTGTTTTGTTTCCATATATAATAAAATTATTATATAAATATATTTATATATTTTTTCTTATTCGGCTTGCTTGCATTTCAAATGTACGCCAAATATTAGAGATAAATAGTCTATGTTAATTTCATCAAATCAGTTTCAGTGGTTTGATCGTGATCGTAACAGATAGACAAAGTTACTTTTGCATTTGTTATATTAGTTAAGATTTTATTACATGACTATTGCACCTTTTTTTAATATGTTCTTTTTTCTTTTGCGTCGCCCAACTTGCCGGTGTTAAAACAAACAAATGTGCAAAGTCATATTATGGAGAGCAATGCAAATAGCATTATGACCGCGTTCAAAGGACTCTGGTGGCACTTACGAAGTACACTCAACATATTTGTCAAGTATATGTTAAATAAATAAATATTAATGATTGAGATAACACTTTAATATTTATTTACTTTAATGTTATAACTAGCTATTCATCCAGACTTCAAACGGGTACAAGGAAGTTTTATACACAAGTTTTGAATTTAAAACCTATATAGATATAAAAAGAACAAACTTTTTTTTTTCGACGACGAATTTAGAAATTATTGGCTTTTCTCTATATGTATTTATATTACATATACGTATGGCATATTTATATAAGTTTTCTCTTGGATAACTTTGTTTAATGATGTAGACTTCATTCCACTGCATAGTCAAAAGTTTGACTATATTGAATTTATCATTAAATTTAAGTAATTCCTTAATCATGTCTGTTGCTAAGATTAAAGTTAATGAAGTTAATTCTTAAGGTGAGTTTCCTCTAAAACGACAAGCGTCTATTTGCAACTGTTTGCTTTTTACCATTAATCATTATATCAATAAAATCCACAGTTTCTTTATTTAATGTAATACATTACCGATTCCATATAATTTATATATGTTTTATGTACGTTACAAATACATAACACAAGCTTTCCTATATAGTGCGGTTTTTAAAAAAATATTTCTGTATTAGACTTAGTAGTCTGTTTTCGATTTTTTTTTTTTTTGTTATTTCATGATAATTTAACCTTTAAGAGTATTGTATATAGATAAAATCAGATAAAATATATATATTACGTTAACTACCCAAATAAAAATAAATGAACATGGTATAGGCCTTATTTATTAAGATATATTTATATTTATTTGCAAAATGAAAATCAAAGTAATTGACAGGCAAAGTTACAATAAACCACAAAAATAATATTTATTCTTCCATGTACTGTATAATAATACCTGATTTCCTGGCTAGGCAACTAGACAGCGATTGTCCTTCACTAACCTCAAAATACAGTTACCTAGTGCAGACGGATAAAAAACCAGACAGAACGCATTTAACGTTATTATTACAATAATATTCATTAGTCATGGTGCATACAACCAAAATTTGCAGTCATACCATAGCATTATTTCAATACAATCCATTTTGAATCTTATCCATTTTGATTTAAAGTTGAATTTCTAGTGTTTTGTAATCGAAAGTTTTTATAAAATACGATGTGATTATAAAACACTTTTAGTTATAACTAATACTTAATTTTTCTGCTACATTATAGTGCTGATGATTTTAAAAGAACATCCTTTATCATATGGATAATTAATTCTTGGAACTATCAAAGATTATTATTTTATATAATGCAATAGAGAGACAGCTGAGATGGCCCAGTGGCTAGAACGCGTGCATCTTAACCGATGATTTCGGGTTCAAACCCAGGTAAGCACCACTATATATATGTGCTTAATTTGTGTTTATAATTCATCTCATGCTCGGCGGTGAAGGAAAACATCGTGAGGAAACCTGCATGTGTCTAATTTCATCGAAATCTGCCACATGTGCATTCCACCAACCCGCATTGGAACAGCGTGATGGAATATATTCCAAGCCCTCTCCTAAATGGGAGAGGAGGCCTTAGCCCAGCAGTGGGTAATTTACAGGCTGTTACTTTACTTTACTTACTATAATGCATTTTATTCCATGAACAAACTTACGAACAATCAAAAAAGTTTTTATATGTGTAGGGTTCCCTTATGTCTATTTCTGTGCCTCCCTTGTACCTATTTACGTTAAGTTCAAGGGCGGGTGAGGTAAATCTGAACTTATGTTTACTCAGCAGTTCACCACAGGAGTTGTAATGGCGAAACCATGGTAAACCTACATTGATTTAGGATTATAATCCTTATTGTGATCATAAAAACGTACTAATTCGTTTAAATTTAAGTGAATGCAGTAAGATTAAAATTACTAAAGCATTTTATTAGAAACGACCGTTTTAGAACAAAGAATAAGGTTTTATGTGTATGGTGTAAACGATACACATATTCTATACATAGTTTCTTATTATTTTATGAAGATTAATTCCTGTAAAGCAAGGTATTTATACTATATGACTGAAGATTATCAAATACCTATAGACTTCAATCAAGCTCTTATAATCACTAAAAACCGGCAAAAAACCCAGTCAATACTCCTTTTTTAAGCACATCCAAATAAATGTATAAAGTATATGTACAAGATATGTAAAGAAATTGTTATTGCAAAACACTAATTATATTTACCGTGAGATAGAAAATTTTTACTTGAAAAAAAAAGCTATTGAAAAGCTGATTTTCACAAATATTTAATCTTTATTATTGACAAGCTGGATTTCAATTTCAAAATTCATAAAACTTATAGCACACAACCCGTCACCCATTTACCCCTCGAGGGGTAAATTAAAAAACGGGATTCGAACTAATTCTATATAGTTCCTCTCCAATTTTATCAAAATCGGTTCAGCGTTTTAAGCGGATAGATGTAAGAGAGTACCTGTGATTTATAAAATTTGTGTATATTAGTATTTGAGATGATCCATATGTACTTATATTTCTATTCTAGACATTGTATTATACACTTCGGGTCGAAAGTTCATAGAAATAATTATTTAAATTTTGGTTGGCTAATAATAAAATCAAGTGTTGGTTACATATAATTGAATTCTATAAATAAAACTCTGCGCTATAAAACTTTTTAAACGCAATAAAATCGTGGTGGTCGTGCGGTGGTCTCAGTGTTGTCGATAGTTTTAGGCGTTTTATTAACTGCATTGGTCTTTTAATAATTAATAACTAGTGGTTCGCCCGCGAAACTTTTCATTTATTCAAAATATTTTTTAGTTATTTCAAATCTTATGACAGGTTTTGTTATAATTCAATTTCATTGTAAACTCATGAAACCTTTTTTTTTAAATTAAATTTTTAATGTCAAATAAATTCGCTTTCTATAACCGGCCAGTAAGTTTTCCCACTCAGTAAAATTTATTCTTAATTCAATTGTAACAATGTAATAAATTACCATCAATAATTATCATTAAGGTAATTTATTGATATACCTATTTTTGGATGGTTGCACTCTACTTTGCATTTAAGTAATTTGACTATTGTAACTTATTTCTTACTTAATGTTCGGAATATTTTATTTAACTGTAGTAGTAATATAGTTTAAGTAGTTTTCAACTGCGGCTTTGCTCACATTTTAAGGGTTGATCATCAAATGTCAGGCATAAAAAGTAGCCTACATCCTCACTGAGAATTAAAACTTGCTTCGTACTAAATATTATTAAATGCGGCCACGAAGTTTGGGCGTAAAATAGCAACATACAAACTAACAGACAGACTCACAGGAGTACTTTCACATTTATAATGTTGATATGTGTTCTGAACTGAAGAAATCTAAAGAAGTTAATATAGCTACAATTCGTAGAAAAATGTAAACATACCCCCTGTATATTACAAGTTACAACTCTCAATGTTTTGAGAGATCACAAATTCGGTTACAAAGCTTATTTTTCCTGTAAGGCGAGGCGAGTGGTAAGCCAATACATGTTGTTTGCTTTAAAAACAACCGTTCCGTCTAACTTGCGAACGTTAGAAGAAACAATCTTAGTGATTTGCAAGTATATACAACTAGCAGTCGACGGCGACTTCGCTCGCCTTTTAATTGTTGGTCGTTGTGGATAAAAACCTTTTTCATACTAAATTTCATCAAAATTTTAAGTTGCGCTGTAATTCCGTAACATTTACTTTCACATTTATAATATTATTATAGATATTTATATTAAAAGATTTTTTATCTTCAAATTGAAATGAGACTAAATGGGAATTATACAGAACAAAATAAAATCTAAATCGGTTCATAATAACGTATACCTGAGGTAACAAAAAAAAGAAAAATACAACCGAATTGAAAATCCATTATTTTGTAATCGTTCGTCTAGTCGAAAAGTTGAGCTTATTACCAAAATACAATATTAAATACATGATAAGGCATATAGTTATTATCTTGTCATTTTCAGCGAGCATTTTATAATAAAACTAGCTAGTGTAAACACCGTTTTACCCCCTTAGGGATGTAGTTTCGTAAAATTCATATTATATCCGTATTTTATTAGCGGATATCTACACCCTATAAGGAATCCTGCAAAATTTCAAGTTTGTAGGTGTTATAGTTTTTAAGATTTCATGATAACCCGTGATTAGTATTACGCTTTTATATATACATATATAGTTTATATACGTAACATTTTAGCTGCTCGGATTGGTTATTGGCGTATTGGTGATATGATATTTGGTTAAAATGCCTTTCTAGCGCCAATGTGTGTAGTGATGAATACGCGTCATTTGTCACCAACCAACCAACGTAAGTATGTAAATGTAATATATATAAGTATAAGTACATTACAGGTATATCAAATAGCATACATATACATTATAGTAATTAAATTACGTAAATTATAAGGAAATGTACGTTTTAACTAAGAGACGTTTACATTTTCCCGTGAAAGAGAAATTTATCGATGTGTTTGATAGCAGGGTTCCGTGGTTATCGATGGTAGCGATTTTACCTACGATGCCCTTATGATTAATGACAATGTTTGCGGAATTTTAATTAGTGAATTTATTCAATTATATTATTCAATTTGCAGTATTGTCGATTTAATATTCTAAACATTGAATTGATCTGCAAATATTTTGCAGGTATTTCAAAACACATTACTTTTTAAATTTAATAAATAGTATTTTTTTTTGTATTTAATTTTTTGATGTAGCAAGACTTTGTATTTTTTAATTTATGATTAAAGAGAAATTGTTACTATAAGACGAATATCTAAACCCTTTAAAAAAATTAAAAAAACATTCTCACTAAAACGGATATGATCGCAAAAATCTTATATACTATAATATTATTCTTTATAAATAAAAGCAATGTATATGTGCATTATAAATATCCATATTTAAATGAAAAAAAAAACGAACCAAATTTTTATTTACATAAACATTTTCATCGACTCGCACTTGACGATTTATCTTTTAATTCATCATGAGCAGAATCCCTTTCGCTTCATCCATATTAAACATCCGTTACTTGAATTCACAACAGCACAGGATTCCTGTTCGAGCACATGTGTTCGTGAGAAAATCGTAATAACATACACACATAGCATTTCTTTGAGGAACGCCGACGGCTCGCAAAAAGGTTCGTAAACAACGCCATTTCTAGTGGCATTCGAAATTTCTTGCCGGTGACTTAGCGATAACTTTTTAAAATGAAGATAAACACAGATTAAAATAAAAAGTAACGCCGTATTTTTTTGAGAATGAATCTGTACAAGGCAAAAGGACATCTGCATGATGTATTTAGAACTGTCAAATGGCTCATTTTTCGTCCTAATTAAAAAAATATAACGTACTGGTCATATTAAACAGTATTTAGATTATAATCATTACGATTTATTAGAACACTGTCCGTATTAATCTGTATAATTAGATGTGTCTAATTAAACAAAGCAGTCGAATACCCAAATTATTTAACATTATCTAAGACAAATATTTTTACCGGAAAATTAATTCTTCGTATTTAATTTTTTTGTTGTTTAAAGTATTGTGAAATATAATTGTCATTTCAATTGAAGTATAAATACAAATCATTGATATGCAAACGACGCGACACACATCGCAACACATTTAAAATAAAGTTGATCAAACATTAGTCAGTGTCGAGTAATTGGGATGATATACCACAAATACGCTAAAATAAGATGAAGAAGTGAACTCAATAAATCGAGGCTGATGCACGCACCGACCTAATAAGACAAATTGTACGCAAAGTGACGTCCCCTGCTGGATATTCTGCAAAATAAACAAAAGTCCATCGACATCTGGTCACCTGACCAAAAATACACGAAGATATGGTGGAATATGATTCCTAGAATAGCATCAGACTGTAAAATGAACGAGGAGACACCATGTGCCTTCAAAAACTTGCAGCGATACATACATCTGCAGCTGATACATCCACACAACTCCAATTTGAACTCTAATGCGTTGCACATAAGGTTTCGAATGTGATAAGACTCGTTGTTTTACCAAAACCCTGTAAATATGGACAAGTGAATAATTTGTCATTTGCTTTGGGTGGCGTTGACGTTGCGTTTCGCCCTGTTGCTAATGGCCTTTTAGGCAGAATCACATTCGAAACGAAAATGGAAAAAGACTGAGAAATTTCTAAGGATCCGTATTAAAATCGTTCGGTAGATTTGATACAGTGATTAGATATTGTAGAATTAATTCGTTCGCTTCATATGTAGCAGATATCATTCAGATCATACGTTCAGTTTCCATGTTTGGGAATCTATTTTCGAAACCTTAACAACTGCTATATTTATCGTATTCTCATACTTCCTTACAACAACAACAACAGCCTGTAAATTTTCCACTGTTCGGCTAAGGCCTTCTCTCCGTTTGAGGAGAAGGTTTGGAAAATATTCCACCACACAGTTCCAATGCGGTTTGGTGGAATACCCATGTGGCAGAATTTCTATGAAATATTACACATGCAGGTTTCCTTACGATGTTTTACTTCACCGCCAGGAACGAGGATGAATTATAAAAACAAATTAAACCCACGAATCATCGGTTAAGATGCACGCGTTCTAACCACTGAGCCATTTCGCCTCTTTACTTTCTTACATATCCACAAAATAGCCAGATTCTTATTGACCTCATTAATATCTGGCAGGTTATTACTCTAAGGAATATTGTTCATCATCATTACAGATGAATAATGAAGACTTAACAATACACAGATAATAAAACAAGGTCGTGTAGACGGACAAGAAAAGAATCTCTCCATAAAGTAAGTCGGGCAACGCGATTATATGTATGGAAATACTAGTTTCCCTAGCGATCACAAATATAGATCGGCGAGCCAATGAACTGCGGCTCATATCATGCTAGCAAATATTTAGAGAAGGCAGCTGCGTGCGCGTCAGACTAGGTACATCAATGGTGGAGCTTTTACAAGGAATATATAATAATAAAACGTAATTAGAACTCGGGGCCATTTGTATACATTAAATGATAAATTGAAAAATGCATCTGATGAATTGTTTTTTGCGTTTAGAGCATAACACAGATAGTGAGTGGCACGAGCGTGATTTGAGATGGCTTAGTGGTTAGAACACGTACATCAAAACCGATGATCACGGATTCGAAACTAAAATTCTCATGTAATTAATTCGTTTTTATAATTTTCTTTCTCGGCGGTGAAGGAAAATATCACGAGGAAATCTTGTGAATCTACTAACCCGCATTGGAGCAGCGTGATGGAATATGATCCTTACCTTCTCCTCAAAGGGACAGTAGGCCTTAGCGCAGCAGTGGGTAATTTACAGGCTGTATAAGTATTATGGTAAGTGGAGAGCTTTAGCATTGCGAGAACTAGGACTAATATCGATATGATAGGATAGGACATCAAGTATTTTGTACCTATACTAATTACATTTGCTTACTGTAATATCAAATCGGGACACAATAATACACAAAACAGCACAATAATTGGTGAATATATGGTATCCAGATGAATCCAGATCCATTTCTACAACCTCTATCATAGGTGAAATATGATGAAAGAGTTATTGGAATACAGTGACTATTTATATTTCAAATTGTTAACGAATGTAGGACTAATAAAAGCTTCTCGTAAAATATTTATATTATGATTAGTTCAGTACTAAAAAAAGTGATTTTCTTTTACATTTTTTGTGTGTTTTTCTGACTGTACATGATTGGTGTACTAATTTAAATGAAATTGCTGTTCAGTAAATTCAAACTCAATTTATCAGCAACGCGAAGGTGTTGATGCGTTAAATAATAACATCGCTGTCTTGAAATGTGTTTCCACTGGTAAGTTAATGAAGTTCTGAAAGGAAATTATGATAGGAATGCGTGTTATTCGCCGTACAGACCGATTCGTTGACAGCTGGTTGTAACAGCTGCTATTAAATATGATGGAACATTGCAGAATATAAGTCTATTACCTCATGTCAGTCGGGCGAGATCTTTTTTTTAAATATTCTGCCCATACATTTAATATTTTGTTAAGTTTAAATTTAAAAGAACAACACGGGACAAATTTTTATATTATAAATATCGTTATTGTTAATTGGCAATATTTATTATTGCAAAAGAAATTTGAACATAATATGTGTTCCTATTTTCAAATGGAAAAATTCGGAGTCCGCAAATTTAACTTTACTTGAAGTTTATTGTTGATTGTCCTAGTAGAAATTGAAACCCTTTTTCAAAATTGAAACCCTCCAATTATCTGAACAGAATAGATGTTGTTACTGTTGGAAATCCCGTTGTATTAAGAATTTGTCTAATGGTTATATATAATCTTAGTAATTGCATTTCCTCGTAACAAGCATATTTAAGCGAATTAACGAATTTATCAGTTATTACTGTCATTTGTATAAAGTAACATGTTTTCTATTAACCATTAGACATCAGGGTGGTTCTCAATGGGTAAATCAATTACAAAACGCCATAACTTTCACAAACCAGCCATATTGACTAATGGTGCATTTAATCCTGACTAACGCGTAGGTATTTGAATAACTTACATGCATTTAAAAATGATCTTAATGTTTATTACGAAAAGGATTATATTTCATTAAATATTTACTTGTGATAAGAAAATGATTATAATTTATGGCTTACACCAGCACATAAAAGAATCCATGCGCATTGGAATAAATGGTCTTATTAAAACAGTACTATTAGTTGTGAATTTGTCAGAGATTTATTATCTGTTACTTGTAATATTTATATAAACCTTTTTTTGAGTAACTTTTTTTTTAAATTAATATCTTGTTACTTGGTTGTATCGTTTTATTCAAAGGAACAATTTACAGCACATATTTTGAAAGTAGAAACATTTTTCTTTTTCGTACGACGGATTTTTTTCTATTTTAACTGCAAGTCTTAGAAGTGAGAAATTCAAAGAATCATAAAATAAAAATCATAGATTCTACGGGAGTGATTCTATAGGGAACTGTAAGTCGCATACCCCATTACATGACCTCTATTAAAGTCAACAGAGGATCTAATTATCAACCATTTGATTTTCCATAATGTTCTAATTATTTAAATCGCTATTACCAAAGGCTCCGTAAGACCACACACGTTTATAAATTAATAACATAGACACAACCTCTAACCAATGCGGAACCCCTACCTTCTGTAGAACCATTTCACCCTACGTTTTGTACTATTATTAGAAGGCGGATAAAGGATTCTCAGATTCTCATGTACGGACAAAACCCCTTCAACCACTCATATTATATATGTTCATATATGACAAAATGTATCATCTTTAGCGGCTTATTCTGGAATTCATGACAGATATATTTTTACTTATTGTTGAACGCAGCTGCCCGCTCCTCATCTAAATCTTAAATTTAATGGACCTGTTTAGGAGGTGATATTATTTTATTGCCAGATGACTATTTAAATCTTTGTTACGAACTTTACGGACTTCTGTTTGTCTGAGAATTCTGAATAAAATAAATACGTAAACATATTTGTAAGTGATTATAGAAGCTTCAGCAGGAGAGAAGATACGCTAAATCGCCGTTGCTGAAGATTGGGCTAGGTTAGACTTATACCCTAAACGACAAACACAGGCTGAGGCTGATCGAAAAATACAAATAGCATAAGCATTATGAAGGAGAAGAAGGTTATTAAATTTCAGAATCCATTCAATTCATCTACACAAGATACTGATTCCAGGTAAATTAATGAAGGGCCAAAAATTCTGAAAATTTTCCAAAGTTAGTCAATTATCATAATTACACAAATCAACTAAAAAAAGTACTGAGATCTTAGTAACTATATTTTCAAATATTCAAGCAAAGATTCAAGAATGACTGTTTTGTCTGAAAATATAAATCGTGTAAATGAAACAAATAAGGAAATTAAAAGCTAAAAACGTATGATATCAAAAGAAGTGGAACAGTACAATATTAGAACTTTTAATATATTATAATAATAAACAAAAATACAAAGTATGAAACTTATTATAGCTCTTATCTAAAGATTTATTACACACTATGATTATTTAAATATACGCTCAAACTTTTTATATATTTTTATACACCTGAAATAACTTTAAAACAACAAGTAACGAAGCAGGGAACGAAAGCCGAAGGATATTTATTTGTATGTGGTAACGTTACGAAACTAAGACCATTCCTGAGCTGCCAGTCTATTTTCTTTCAGTTGTAAACTTTTTATTGTATAACTCTTAGATGGGAACAGCGAATTACTATTTATTTTCTCACCAACTATAAATTTTTTACGACTTTTTAAGCGTCATCTTCACTTCTGCACCCTATCTTTGCTTTCGTTGGTGGTTTTATTTTCTTTGGACTTACTACATTTTTATAGTTGTCAAACGCGTTATGTACTATTAATTCTGTTTAATGGCGTGTTTCTCGGAAAACAATTGACTGCGGTAGACTAATCGGGTGCTAAGGATAAGTGCTGTAAAATTTGACTTTAACTAACAAGGAGCTGAAAAATATATTCCGCTATAAAACATTATGATCTTGTGACTAGTTCTATAGCAATACATATAATAATAATATAAGTGGTTCTTTGAAATCTTGGTTTTTAAATATAATGAAGTATGTCGTTATTATTACGATCGTCTATAAATGTCATTTACGTAGTATTGGGACTCATTCCACTAAATTGATCCAATTTGAATTTGAATTTTTTGAATACGCATATGAAATATTTCCATGAAAATCGAATTACCCAATATTTGATCCTTCACCGCTGACCACGAAATTAACAAAACACAAATATAGCACATAAAAAATCCAATATGCTTTCGAAAATTAAAACCTTAACTGCAACCGTTACCTTAATTTAAACGGATAATTGCAACCGTTAAAATTTAGATGTTCCTCTAACTGGCTTCGATATCATATATCATAACTGGCCTCTCATAGTTGTTGTTAAATAAAAATCAAAGTAAATCAAGTTAGAAAGAGACGTTAGGATTGCATCGAGCATTAGAACGTATTGAATATAAATGGAGACAGCGCATCGAAGGAAGTCGGCGCTCTTTACCTGAACTTGCTACTGACGGACATGCATCCTATGTGAATCCGTCATATCTCGAATCAGCACGTAGAGTGCATTCGCAATATTCCACATGCTGGGAAACTCGTGAGCATTGAGTCGTGACCGTTCACGTCCTTACACAGCCTTGGAAGATCCTATTTGTATTCGAATATTGTTGCTATCTCGAACCCGCACAATAGCTGGATTAACATTATTTTTAATGTTTAATAAATAATCTATTAATTCCCCAGCATTGTGTGCTCGGTTAGATTTATTAGCTGAGTATCGCTACATTACGTTTTCCTGTAAATTATTGTCAGTCTCTTCACAATGCATTTTTAATTTTGGCCTGGATAATGGACTATCTATTACATAATAATAGACAATGATAACGTCAGAATATGTTCCTTAAATTTATATTTTAAGATAACTTATCTCGCGTGCGAGAATTTTTTTTTGTCGCAAAAACTTTTATTTAATTTTAGCCGTAAATCTTCCTTATCCAAATTTTATGATGTTTGTTTAGGACGAAATTGGAGTAAACAATGTTGACGCAGAATGCCATCAATGTAAATATTTACCGACACTCAGATAAAGAGAGTATTTGTTGAGCAATCGTAAAGCGATAGTCTCTATCATAAAATCGGGAATAAATTTCATCTGTATTTACTGTCTCGAGATTGAAGCAGTTTCTTAAGCATATGTTTTAATCTGTACCATTGCAGAAATACTAACTGGTGTTATAAAAAAATATATACCATAGTCAAGTTACTATCAATAATTATTTCTACTGTGAAATATCATCAAAATGAAAATATTTGATTTATTTTAAGTATCTTTAGTATCTCAGTATTAATCTTTACTGTCATTAAAATAACAATAATATTTTTTTTAAATAAACTCAAGCTGCACACCCGAGAAACAAAGACGATTCATCAAAAGAAAAAAGCTCGCGGGATATCAACAAATATGTAAGTTTTATTTCCTGCCTGCAAATCATATGTAAATCTAACAAACAAAGAGTCAGTCTTCCTTCCTATCACCAGAGATGTCTCGAGGGACGGTAGACGGTAATTAATCCTCACATATTATAAAATAACATAATGCGTCCATTGTTTTCAAATGCAAAATAACTTTCCACATCTCGAAATTAGTCATAGAATTTTAAATATGGAACAATATTTCTTATTAAGCGAAATTAGCATAACCGTACCCGATTGGTCAAAGTCAGATTAATTGTTGAACAAAACATTCTACCATTTAACCAATCACAGAAGACCTCCCACCCCCGTTACATCAATTCAGATGTAATCAAGTATTTCTAGACGCGAGTCGATGGAAAGGGCTTTATAAAATGGTCATTATCGTAATTGTCTATGCATCCGGCTGCTTAATGAATACCAAATGAGAGGGTTGAACATTTGGGAAGCAATCGATTTGTGGCCGTGAAGTAATAACGTGTTCCGCTGTTAGTTTTACGCGGCTATTTATTTAATTGTTTTGTTTATAACATAATATTTGTACTAATAACATCACAGGATATGATTATACTAAAATTCCACGTTTTTTTTTTTTTTTTTTTTTTTATGGCATAGGAGGCAAACGAGCAGGAGGCTCACCTGATGGAAAGTGACTACCACCGCCCATGGACACCTGCAACACCAGGGGACTTGCAGGTGCGTTGCCGGCCTTTCAAAAAGGAGTAGGCTCTTTTCTTAAAGGTTCCCATGTCGTATCGGTTCGGAAAAACCGCCGGCGAAAGATTCCACGTGATGATTTGAAACAGACTGCATTTTGTATTTTTTTTTTTTAATTGAATGTGACACATCCTTTGCCTTATTAAAGGCATACAAACATGTTAATATAAAAAAAATATATATTAATTGTATTTATAAGTAATTCAGATTGTGTTCAGAAGCTGTTTTTCCTAAAGTTGGAACTTTATTTGACACAAATAATAAAAGTGTTTTCACACTTAAAATAATAATTTAACCTTAAATGTTTTTTATCTGAAATTTTTTATAGGAAATAAAGTTATTATTAATAATTATTATTGTATTGAAGTAATCGTTACATATCTTTATGATTTAGAAACTAAGGTGTACAATAAAATAAAATATAATATTTTTTTTGTCACGAAACAAAAAATGTGTGTTTGTCATCTTATCATATCTGCTTTAAAGCGAATTTTAAAAAATAACAATACCTTATCTATTGAGCGAAAGAAAAATATGGATTAACAATATGTGGCGCCAGAATAAAAAAAAATATATTCGTTATATAGACTATGTCTGATTCCATTATTTGTGTAAATGTTTATGTTGATTTATTTGAAAGTTCTAGGTTTTATATTTTACAATTGATTTAATTATTCACGAGCCTCTTTTTTTTCTTTTAAATGCTTAAATAGCTTTATAGATATACATAAATACGCTATGAAAAATAACTCATTGAAATTACTACATAATAAAAACTTAAAAGTGATGTTTATTTTTATCGATTTTAAAAATAAACGTAATTTGCATTTCCGAAGGAAATTATTCTTTCAAAATATAATCGTGTCGTAATTGTTTAAACAGAAACACGAATATGGACATACGCACAATTCGCAATGAATAGTAATCTCGGCCCTTTCCATCACCAAAAATATCGATGCGAAATATTTCGACATCTTGTTTATATGCGGAGTCCATTCCAAATTTAAAATTCCCGACGTGACATCGAAGATTTTTGTTAATATATCACGGATGGATGTTTAAAGAATATCTAATGTCGTATTTCCAATTTATAGTCTATATAAATTCAGCCAGTGTCCGTTTTAGCCCATTGTTGGATTTGGATTTTAAAATCGCTATAGGTTTATCAAATTAAACGATTCTGCCAAAGTATGATTTATTGTTTCCTAACGAAAAAAAACTTATTTATATGACTTCCGGCGTGTTATTTTCGATTCATTAATATCTGAGCGATCATTTTGACGTCCATTGTTGTTAAACGGTCATTTTGAGTACGCATTTTTGCTCCAAAAAAGCTTCATTCAATAGCATCAACTATATATTTTTTATTCTTTCGACATAAGAAAAAAATAGTAGTCCATTTTAGAAATATGTATACGTTCTATATATATATATATTTTTTTTTACTTAATGGGTAGACAAATGTGTAAATACATATATTAACAGATATTTAAAGATGAGAGGGCTATTTTTTTATGCTTGATTATTTTGTGCTTTTGAAGTTATTATTGGAAGTTTGGCAATACATTCACTTTAATATTTCTTAAAACTCTGATTAACTGAACTTAGATTTAATTATAAATAAAGATAAAGTCATTATTACTCAATATTTGTAAATAATTAAATAAGTACCAGAGCGCGCTTATGTATATTAAAGGTTTGTTTATTTACTCTTCCTGTCATTGAAATAAACTACAGGTATGTATTTAAAAAAAAAAACCATGTTTCTTTGTTTAACGCATTCCATGACAATCAATAAAAATCAATTGCGATAAAATTTTAATAAGTAATTTAATAAATTATGGATTTAGTATATTTATATAATACAGATAATTTAAGTATACAAATGTTTATTGACTTACCTAAAACGATGTCTCTGGCTGAAACGATGCATGCCATAGCCACGATAACAAACGTGACAGCGATTGGCATTTCGCGCCAAAACGCAATGGCCGCTCGCGTCATGTTTCACGGTGGACTTCAACTCGTCTTATTAGGATCCATTAGCTGCTGGAACAATGGAATTGAGTGTAAATTTAATTATTTTCATCATTTGTTATTTAAATGGACAGTCGCTGTCCTTTGAAAGGAATTTGTTTATAAATAAATTCGTTGAAATAACTTTTACCTCATTTAGAAGCATTATGACATATTTTTTATCTGTATGTAGACATAAAAAGTATTTATATTATTGTTACAGTTTTTTATTCATATGAATAGTAAAATAACTTTAGTAACAATAATATAATACGATCATTTTTAATTACCCTACAATGTCGATAATTTAGTATAAGCGATAAGACTAATACGTTATTTTATGAAATTTAAAAAAAGGAACATCAAAAACGTTATTATTATATAGCAGTAAAAACTAGTTCAAGAAAACGTTATTTGGAACAGGAATACTGAAAATTTAACACAGATCCTATTTGTTCGAATGATATATTAGTTTGCTTGGAACATCTGTAACTTATCCAAAAATAGATCTACTTACAAACATTGGCTATTAAATTCAATACGCAATGCTCGTTGCAACGCTGTAGCCTGAAATACAGGGTGCGTGAAAACTAATAAATGTCAAAACGCATTGCCTTTACTGCCCGCCCTATATACACGTTTTACATTGTCTGATATCCACTGTGACGTTTAAAGCTCAACCTCCACAGGCAATATTAAAATACTGATAGTAGAGCAACTTTACCGGCTTTGCAAGATATATAGTACGACACAAGTAAGATGTAGAATTGGCTAATTCAATAAAGCCGATTACTGGCGATTTATACAATCAATAGAAATAGCTCCTTATCGCGCCATTCGACGCTATTCACCGCTTTAGATTCTCGCGTCAGTTCAACCCGAGAAAGCAAGTGCATGTAAATCGACGTGTCAAATTGACGATTGTATTAGGTCATATGAAATTAAGTTATTACGTTTGTGTTAAGATCATATTCGCATAAGAAATAAATACTGATGTGATCGGTTTTACGAACTTTCCCAATGCTACGTCTAAGTTGTGTCGTACTAGTCATAGGTAAAAAATATAGCAAAACATCGCGTTAATTCACATAACATAGCGAGAGTATAATAATTCTCATTTTATATTCTTCCGCAAGGAATAAAAAACGGTTTTAAAAACGGAGATTTTATTTCAGTCGAATCAAATTGAGCAACGAAAGTGACATTTGATTTAAGACCTTCTTCCGTTTTAATTAAGACACAAAATCGTATCGTCATCAACTGGGACAGATTTACAGGTTCACTTTACACTGAAAGTTTTAATGCATTTTCTGCATTCGAGTTACATTGGATATAATTTTATCCGGTCGCTCCAACGCCCGGCCGCGGGTTCATTGGCACGGTATAAAATTAAACATTAAATAAACAGTCATATAAAAATGTGTAGTTTTTATACACAAGACAATTAGAAGGGTTGAATATAAAAACATTTTATTTTATTACGTTAATGGAATCTACAAGATTTATAATGTTCTACCTTTGCATAATTCATTAACGTTTTGACCAACCGAAAAAAAAAAAACTATAAATAAGTAACAATGTTAATTATAGTCTGTGCTTATTTTCCAATTGTACTGTTAAACTTTAATAGATTAAAAAAAAACGAAAGACTCGATTGTAAATTGGGAACATAATGATTAATTAATTTAACCGGTCATATCAATTTGTAATTGTCCTTTAATTGTATTTAAAACTTCCTGAAAGCCAATACCTAAGGAAAACGAGCACAAAAAGTCGTTGACACATAATTTAGTGTTGCCAGTGCATTTAATCAAACGTTTACGATGTTTCATAAACATAAATAGATACTCATAAATATATACAAGGTGCGTTAGAAAAAAAAAGTTTTTAACGTCTCAGCTCTGTTTAATGTTACTTTTCATTAGACCGTATAACACGTGCCTTGGTTTCATATATCATAGCGTTGAAGGGTTAACCTGGTATATTTAAAAGTGGATACATCAAGTTGAGGGTTGGATTACGTTTTTATTGTTACGTTCCCTCGATTCGAAAATAGAACTTTCAACGATCTTTTATTTGATTTATTTTTTGACGTGTTTTTGTAATCTGTGGTATAAATAAATGACGTGAAATTAATTAGTATTAGGGCGGCGGTTTATTTTAATTTCATATAAATCTCGAATTTCGTGATCAAACTCTAGTTTCAACAGCACATTGGAAGTTAGTCAAGTCTATATACCAATGAAATTTAAAATACTACTCCAATGTTAATGCGATTTTGAAAAAAGTGACTTCTCAATTTAGCTGCGTTTTATTAAATATATTTTATTGTAATAATGCAAGTCAACATTTGCGCTGATTTTTAAATTCTGTCGAATAGAAAATAATCAAGGGACTAATACTACTTAAGTTCAGGTAAAAATGGAATGCAAATAATTTATAATCTACTATAATTATTGTATATGTTATTATATAAATGCTTGTTCTCATTGGCAATGGTTGCTTACGTCACACACTATAGTACGACTGGACATGGCGGGCAAACTGTCTCGTTCTTATTTTAAATTTTTTTTTTTCTTTTATGGATAATGAACAATGTGTCCTTGTCTTGTAAGTTTGTTTCTTTTATTTTTTAAATTCATGTTTATAATCAGTCTGTATTTTATTGTTATTCAAATATCGAAAATAATAAATCGTACGTATATTAACATCGAGTGTGAACTCAAGATAAATGAAAGGAAAAAAATGTATGAACAAGACAGACATTGACGTAGATAAAATAAACAATTACATAACAGTTGCCGACACCAGATGGCGCGTGCGGCGGTTTTTTACATGAATATTAGTAAACAATATTTTTTTATTTGACTACAGAGTGTTTGTGTTTAATAGAGTACTGTAAAATATGTAATCTCTTTGTACGAAGATTTTTATATGTAAACGAGTTTTTATTAAAACTCAATATTGTACATGATGATTATTTTCAAATTTGGAATCTCATAATTTGCGGCAGCACAAGCTAGTATTTATAACAGATCATGTCGTCCCAATCGCTTTCGTTCACGACAACCAATCACACTTCACAGTATTATACGGTAAAAACAAAAATAATCTTTTTATTCTGTCACTCTCATCGGCAATTGTCACAAGACGCAAAGACAAAGGAGTGTAAATACTTTTATTTATACTGGTAAGACAAACCGAAGTTACGTACAGTCAATCTAATCGGGATTAAAAACCATTATAGAGCTTTAATTTTTAAATATCGAATCTCATTTTAAAATCCAACGCACATACAGCCAATTTATTCTGGTTTAAAAATATAATAAAGCTGAAAATTTTTAAATATCGAACCTCTTTCATATTCAATTATGACGTTCCTATTCTTTTTTTGAATTAGTTAGTTATGCATTACAAGATTGTGATGCACTAAAACAGTTCCGTATACAAATCACGTTTAGTAAACCGCAATGTTTTTACAATTACCGCCACTGAATTACGTCTGTCAATAACACCGACCGCAAATGTAAATCCGTACTGACATATGCGGTATGGTGTCAAATTCGGTACTTGATTATATATTATTAGTTTGTCATGTGATTATAATAAATGTAAAAGTAACTCTGTCTGTCTGTCTGTCTGTAAATTTGGTATGAAGCAAACTCCAAAAAAGGACATAGGCTACTTTTTTTTGTCTCACATCTGACAACCAACACGCGAAGCCGCGAGCGAGTACTAGTAGGAGATTTTTAGTCAAAAACTCTAATGTGTATATAATACTCTTAATTGAAACATAAAATACATGTACAAGAAACCGAACGCATCCATTATTCGAGGAAAAATAAAAATAAATGTTGCTAGCAGAAATGTTTTTAATAATAAAATAGTATATTTCTAAAACAATATATTTATTGTCTCAATATCTGTTCAGTTCACATCGCCGTTTCCAAAGTCCATTGTAGCGAATTCGTTTCAAATTCTACAACATCCTGTGTAAGGAAACGCACGTGTTCGTAAACTTCCTGTCTCCTACAGATGGAAAGCTCACACACCTGTAACCTTAATTATTATGGACATAAAGACTATATTACTTTATCAAGATGAACGTCAAGTTTGGATGATACACACGAAATTGATGCTTATTGTTTCGATTTAAAAGCGAAACTCCTATGAAATTGATTTTAAGCGCCGTACGCACTACCGGTGTACGACGAGGAAAGCGTAGATCCCTACAGCTTTGAACACATGACTGTAAATTACTGATTTTTTTCCTACAAATGGAGTCAACAATTATGATATTATTTATATTTAATTAAAATTAGTATTATCTGAGGCCTATCGTATATGTGCGTAAAATATTTTTAATTTATTTGTTCCCTTTGTATATATGTATTTCATCGCATAATTTCGTATTTAGGACTAATATATACATGTTTGTATATAAGTAAATCCAATGTATATATAAAAGATATTTACAGTTCTGATTTCATAATAATCATTAATATTTTAAAATTTACATAATAATACATATATAAATAACAAAGATACATATGTAATCCTAACATACAATGTTTAATATTACGATATCATTTGTATAAGACTATACAAAACATCAGCAAAATAAATCCATTAAAAAAATCAACAAAAAACATCTCAATATAAAGAAATTTTTAATCTACATTCTCAGTAATTTATCGTTCATTGTTTATCTGTGCACATCACAGATAAATAACAAATGAAACATGTGCATGCATTATCACAACACGTAACTTTGAGCCCACGCTTGAACAATAAAGCATCTATAGCAGACTCAGAGACAGATTGATTTATTTTATTATACTCGACTTTTTAAAGGGTTACTTGTTATGGAGTATCGAAAGCCAGATATTGTCTTGAGTACGTTTATATCGAGTGCTGTTCAAGTACAACGCTACTTATGTTACATGTATGTTCTGATAACTTACTTATATATACGTTAAACATACCTACACGGTGAAGTTATGGGAGTAAAGCTATTATTTATTCAACTATTTAAATTTGAAACCAACGATTAACGATAAGAAACTTATTATAGAGCCCGCGATCTTGTACTCGTTTGAATTTATCAAAAAAAAGTCCCGTAAAAATCGGTCCCGGCGTTCCAGAGATTAGCCGGAACGAACAGACAGACTAACAAAAATTGTAAAAAATATTATTTTGGTATATGTACCATATGCTTTGATTAAAAAGATCCATTTTTATATTACAAACAGACACTCAAATTTTATTATATGTATAGATTACACAAATTTAAATAAATGCACCAATTATAGTACTTGTTTTCGCCCACGGCTTTGCTCACAATCCGGGGAGTTGGTTGTCATACTTTAGGCGAAAGAAGCCTATATCGTTCCTTGAGCTCACATTTGCTTCATAGCAAATTTCGTCAAATTCGGTTCATTGGTTTAGCAAAGAGCGACATACAGAGACAGAGAGTGTTTCTTTCACATTTATAATATTAGTTTAGATTCTGGCATACTTTATGCCAGATTTCAACTACAAGATGACAAATGACAAATAAATTGGAATCGAATTATGATATCATTTCACGAGATTGTTGTTTGAAAATTAACGAATCTTTTCTTACAACTAGAAGTAAATTAAAGTGGTTATAAGTTAATTAAAAATGTTGAAATAAAGATAGATAAATCAAGACCTGTTGTGTTGTTTAAAATATAATAAAGCTATTGGCAACTCGTATGGAATAATTCTCTGATTGAAATAGGCTATATATAGAATCGTAGAGGAATCTTTTGTACTTATAATGTAGTATTTTTGTAGTGTTTAAATCAAATAAAGTGCATGATACCAACTTTATTGTGCCACGTTTTCATATTCAACAGATAAATAATTACAATTAAAATATGCTTTATGTAGCCGAGATTAATATAACCAGAACCTTTAACTAACCAATTAAATGAATTTGATTAACACCTTATTTGTTATTATAGTTATAAATTTCTGTCACAAATTGGCGGTTATTTTGTTTTTCTCACAGAATGTCATATTTTAAATATGGAACGTTTTCAATGATTTATTTAAAAAACGTTTCTTTTTTTTTCAGAACTCTTAAAAGGACATCACGGAATAAATCATTCGTTCAGAGCAGGCGTAAAATTACAACAATTGAAACGTATTTTATTTTGTTTTGAATAATTCGGTGTTTCTCGGTAAATTAATGAAGATCTCTCGTGTAAGCATTATTTATTTCGCTACCGGGAACGAACATATTTATAACTTCAAATCGTTCTGAGTGTGTAACACTATATGTGTAAAAAAATAACACGTTATTTTGTGTTTTTTTTGTATAAATATGTACATTTAATATATCAATTAGAATAACCAAACTAGGTGATTCGCTATTTAGATTCGTGTATCCTTATCTATATTAAAATTATAAACGTGAAAGTAACTCTATCGGTCTGTTTGTCGCTTTTTCACAAACAAACCAATGAACCGTATTTAATGAAATTTTGAATGAAAAATACTTGAATTTCAAGGAAACACATAGGATACTTTTTTGCCTGACAACACGAAGCGGGCTACAACTAGTATGTTATAAATTGTCAAATCGCTTTCTAAAAGTATATTAGAAAAACGTCAATACGATGGCAGATTTTTCAATACCATGTGTACTTTGTTACTTAAGCGATTGTGGCTCCATTCTGTTTAAAATAATGGAGTCATGTTCTACAAATTATTGTACAGTCAGAGTGAAAAAACCTTCGCCAGTTTTCAAATGTATTGTTTTATCAAGTTTTTAATATGTTCCAAGACCTCTCCTTAATGGGAGTGGAGGCCATTAGGCCAGCAGTGGGAAATTAACAGGCTGTTACTTTACTTTTACTTTACAAGTCAAACTCTTAGTACCTTTTGAATCTAAACTAAACAATATATCATTCTCGATCGGTAAAGCAGATTTATCGTTCATACTGAGCACACGAAAATAGATCTTAAGGTGACGAACCTTTCTTACTCTGACTGTACTTTTTTGTTATTAAGTGTAAATATTACTGATACAACCAATGTATCAATATAAGTGGATATGATTAATATGAATTTGTTTGTTAACTCTATCAATTGTTAAACGTGTGAAATAAAAAGAAAAGGCATGACTTTGCCCCGAGTCAAAGCGGCGTTTCCTTGGTCTTCACACACGGGAAGAATATAAAGCGAGGGAGCGTTACGTGATTCCTGGATACAGAAGAGCCGCCTTAACCCACACACAGTCAAGGCTATATGTGTTTTTACACGTGTATGGTACGACACAACTTAGATGTAGCATCGGCAAATTTCGAAAAACCGATCACATGAATTAAGTACGCTATCCCCAATTATCAATATTTACTTCTTATGTGAATATGATCTTTACACAAACGTAACTTGTAATATCATATGTCCTAATATGTTCCTCAATTTGACATGTCGATTTACATGCAATCGCTTTCTCGGGTTGAACTGACTCGAGAATCTATAGCGACGAAAAGCGTCGAACGGCGCGATAGGGAGCCATTTCATTGGTTGTATAAATCGGCAGTAATCGGTTTTATTGAATTTGCCGATGCTACATCTAAGTTGTGTTGTACACACACACATACAAAGAAATGTCACAACGAGATTTCCATATACTTGATAAAATGGTGAATAAAATCACATCTCGTTTCTTTGTTCATATTCTATACGAGAAACATATTTTATCCAAATACAATGTGGATACGTGGGTCGAAATCAAACGTCTCAGGTTCAAATCCAACGCTACTAACTTTATTACATTATGGTTTATGGGAATAATTTCGTGATTGTATGGTTAAATCTTTAGAATTACGAAACGGATTTTGATGCGGTTTTTTTTAATAAATAGAGTGATTCGAGAAAAAGGTTTTTGCATATAATACATGGACAATATAATAAAGAAACACTGATCATTTTAGATGTTTGTAATGTGATGTCGTAAATAAACAAATTCTGTTGTATATTTAGTATCAGTATTGCACCCGTGCGAAGCCGGGGCGCGTCGCTAGTGACTAATAAAACCAATACCGATACAAGATCTTCTGCGAGTGATATGAATTATTAGCATTTCTATGTAACAAGTACGCTTGGTCGTAGCGCTTTGTGCAAGCACGTCTGGGTAGGTACCACCCACTCATCAGTTATTCTACCGTCAAATAACAGTACTCAGTATTGTTGTGTTCCGGTTTGAAGGGTGGGTGAGCCAGTGTAACTACAGGCACAAGGGACATGACATCTTAGTTTCTAAAGGTGGCACATTGTCGATTTAAGGAATAGTAAATATTTATGATATTTCTTACAGCGTCGTTGTCTATGGGTGATGGTGACCACTTAATATCACTATACAATAAAAAAATAAAATAAAAAGATACGATTCAATTTGCCACAAGTCTGATATACTATAATACTATTACATATATATAGTAGTCTAATTTTATGTATGTACGTGCGATCGGTCAAATCTTGAACGCAATATGCTATTTCTGTATATTGTATACAACGTGCTCCGTTTACACCTTCCACTTCAATAGAAAAGCTACACAATAATTAATTAAATGATATATTTTTGAATGGGTAAGATTTATAATCTACATGATATATATTTACTTTTATATTTTTATTTATAAAATGTATGTGTTACACATATTTAATAATATATTTTGCAGTTGAAGCCGTTGGAAAAATTTAATACAATCTGCAAATTAATCTATATTCTACAAACGACAGCTTAATACAACGCCGCCATTAATATAATTTAAATTATTTTATTAAATATTTACTGACGATATGTTTAGTGAAGATATATTAATATTTCGATAAACAAACGATATAATTTAACTACGTCACGACACTATAGTAAATATTTATTAAAATTCTCACAGGCAAGTTGGCGAGCGAGTAACAGGCACAGTGTAAACGAGTATCAAGAAACGGCTGCTGTTTTCAATCTATCCGTGGTTTCTGCAAAATCGTATTCCAAATAATGCTCGCGCGAGTTATGGCGCGCTGTGAAAACGTCGATGACTCCATCCGACGGGAAAACTAAAGGAAATCACGAGAAATCCGTATCGATTCCAGTTAAACGAACAACAACAACAGCCTGTAAATTCCCACTGCTGGGCTAAAGGCCTCCTCTCCCTTTGAGGAGAAGGTTTGGAACATATTCCACCACGCCAATCCAAAGCGGGTTGGTGGAATACACATGTGGCAGAATTTCTATGAAATTTGTCACATGCAGGTTTCCTCACGATGTTTTCCTTCACCGCTGAGCACGATTATAAAGACAAATTAAGCATATGAATCAGCGGTGCTTGCCTGGGTTTGAACCCGCAATCATCGGTTAAGATGCACGCGTTCTAACCACTGGGCCATCTCGACTCGAGTTAAATGAACGACTCGAGTGATTTGTCCAAATTAACTAACACACATTTGGAACCGGAACGACCTAAAATTTTCGCATCGGATGTAATTTCATCCCTTCACCGCTTTTGTGGTTTCCTTCGACCTTCCGCTGATAACATTTTATATGCGTGTTAAAAAACAATTCGCTAAAAGTCCATTAATGCTTCTAGGATACTTATTAGTCAGCGAAGCAGTCAACAAAAACTAACAAAACATTAATAATTGTAAAAGATTATTAAACTCCCTTATAAAATATCCTTGTTAATAAAATAAAATGAGTACAATACAAAATAACGTGTACTAACAATAATTATTATACCCTCACGTACAACAGAGATCCCACATACAACATCAAAATCATTAGAAATTATTCGATTCAGGTCCCATACAAAAAATATTTGAAAAAAAAAACTTCCGTTTTACGTTAAATTAATTCCCAATCTCAAGGACACAATACCAACAGCACATACCGTGTTAAAATACACACGATTATAGCTCTTAATTGAAGCTGAATAAAAAATATAATAGCCTCATATAATTTATCACGTGGCCTACTGTATCGTTCTCCCCTGTGCAATAAAACTGACTATTGTGTCCAAGCGATGTGTAAATCGACTGTAAGTATCCGAGATTCACTAGTGCTGCGTGTATAATGATTATTTATTATCGATAAATTCGTTAAATTACTAACAATATATGTTGTGAAAATAGATTTGAGAAATCGCCAGATTTACGCTATTAGCCGAGGTATATTTGTATTGTTATTTATACATATAAATACGTGATTATAGATGTTTTATGTCCGATTACGTAGCGGGCAAAGTATTCTTCAGGATCTATTGATATTTTATAGTATTACATTGAAGTCTTTGATCTTTAATAAGTAAAGAAAAATAGTTTCTAAATAATGCATTATAATATTTAACAGTTGTTATCCAATAACAATAATGTATGCGTTGTTATTTTTTTATATAGTTATTGTTTTTTTTTTCTTTTTTATGTGAGACGTGACAAACGAGCAGGAGGGTCACCTGATGGAAAGTGATTACCACCGCCCATGGACATCTGGACAACACCAGGTTCCCATGTCGTATCAATATTTTATAATCTATTTCACTTATGATTCCGAATATAAAATTTAAATATATGATCGTGTTTTGTTTTATAGAAACATCGCCAATAATATTAAAAAAAGATGATAGCGTGATGAAATTTCTACATTCATTTCTTTTCGTATTAGTTTATATCAAGCTTACGTCATGTGATATTTCTATCACTGACGACATTTATTCGACAATTTTCTTGAAACCTAATAAATGTGACATTTATCGATATCTGTCCCATCACTAGACTGACCAGGACGATCGTTATTCAATTGGCCACGCTACGACCCATAACGGTCGCTACAAAGTGTTACGTGATACGAATGATGTTAATTTTAACTACGATGGCGAAAAGTTACAAAAATAGTAACCACACTCGGGAATGAAATGAACGAATGATTAATAAATTTATCGAATGATAATGATTGATTACTGTGTTGAAAATGTAGATGCCTAAAAGTTAAAGCTGGGCCGAATATTTTTAAGTAATTTTGACAATGTTGAAAATTAAATATATATTGTATTATTGATATTAAAAATTTACTATGTTCCAAGGTAGAACGCGTGCATCTTACCGATGATTGCGGTTTCAAACCTAGGCAAGCACCACTATATATTTATATACTATTACTATATATTAATTTATGTTTGTAATTCATCTCGCGCTCGGCGGTGAAGGAAAACATAGTGAGGAAACCTGCTTGCGTCTAATTTCATCGAAATTCTGCCACATCTGCATTCCACCAACCCGCATTGGAACAGCGTGATAGAACATGTTCCAAAACCCTCTCCTTAATGGAAGAGGAGGCCTTATCCCAGTAGTGGGAAATTTACAGGCTGTTACTTTATTTTACTTTTTTTTTACATATCGAAGGATTACCAGATCTGACGTATTTCTTTATTGTGTAGTTGCTTATTTAATTGTGTCAATATGCGTTATCTATAAGTAAATAAGTAAACATACTATCATAATTCCAAATAAGATTCCATTTGTAGAATCTACAAAACATTTGAACTGAGTTTAGAATTTGGACTAAAAGTTTGTAGTAGCGTTTGTGACTTATGTTTATGCTAGGTTTATTATGCTTATATACTTATATGTAAACAAACGAACGCATATTATGTTATCATCCCGGCCATTCTCTAAAAGGACTTAAAAGTCATCTGCGCAGGACTTCTTCCAGAACACAAGTACACAATCAAGTGTACCATATAATTCTTATCTCCCAAAATTTGTTAGACGAGAAAGGTATAGTTTCAATGGTTTTAAGTGCATAACTTCATAACTGATCCGAGAATCGAACCCAGGACCTCGGGATTTGCGGCGTTATAAACCAGCCAATAATTAGATAGTCAGATAAAGGTATGTTTTATATTATACAGACAGATTGACTTTTATAAACATGCCCTGTCTTCCTATTTTTTTAAATGCACATTTACAAACGCGTGCCATTGGTACAGTTAACAAATCATTCGTCAGTTCATTAGGCAAATTAATGCGATCTAAATTATACCTTATGTCAAAGTAATTACAGATTAAATCTGTTTATTTAAGCCGTAACCCTGTCAGCGCTACGATAAACTAGCCGTAATTTGTTTACGAGTGAAATATTTGTTCTACGGTTTTGGACTTTTGGATATCTCACTGACACTAAGTTATCTTATTCGAGATTTTAGTATGAAATTTTTTATTTATAGTTGTTTTCAATTGAATTGGTCGAAGTATAAACAAGTATTCACTTTTAAATAACTCTGAGAAACTTTAAATATACCTAACAGGAAAAAACATATTTTTTATATTTGCTTAAATAAATGTCTTTGATTTTTTTATAAATAAAATGTACTTGGGCGTGATTGTTCTAAAATTTTAAAGGGTGTATAAGTCCATTTAAAACATGTCGTCAAAATATTTCAAAAATTTCAGATGCATATAAAATGATTCCTCGAAGAAAGTCTGTTAATCGATATTCATTGCGCAATTATAATAATATTTTTTTATTCAAATCAATTTTAATTAAACTACATTTTAAATGAACTCAAAATAAATTTCCTTCGTGCATATGTTCGTCAGTCGAATGAAGGGTAACCCACGCGTACAAAATCTACGAAACGAGACTTCGTAAATACAACACGTAATAAAATCTAGACTAAGGTCGGGCTGGGCATGGTCAAGAGCTACGAATAGACATTGAATTTACTCAAAGATTACGTCAATCTCGCTAATCAGAATGTTAAAACTAACACAACAGATCCACGTGAAAAACGCTCTTAAGTTTATAGTAATAGAAATTGATTTCGTCTGAAATGTAATTTCAATTGCAATTGAAATACTCTAGTTAAGAAGATAAATGTTCAAATAAATATATTAATGTTATAAAAAATCGAGAGGAACGCAGCGCTAAATGTTCGCTTCAATTAGATGACGCGGTATTATTTTTGGATGATAAAGCTCGATACACACTATGCAGATAAGGACCACTCTATCCAAATCAAATGAAATTCAATATAATATAATCATTAAACAATTATATGAACAATCAATTAATATTTAACGAAACATTATGTTGCTACATTTTTCAGCTTACAACTCTAATCACTTTATTCTAAATGTATTCTTCTCCTATCCTAGTGTTATTTCAAGGATATCAATTAAAGGTCAAATAACTTTATATGATTATACATTTCATCCTGTTTCATCCACTTGACATAGGTTTGGTTGTTGTATAAGCCTGATGTCAAACAATAACTCCAATATATGCCCTCTTGGCACAAATAAAAGACATATATGTATATAAAAAAAAACTCCAATATACAATATCATTCGAGGCTCTACCACGATAATAGTTTAATATTTGTAATTAAACTGGTACTCAGACTACAATCCTGATAACAGTTATCAATTACCCTTAAAATTTCACTATTCTGTTTTTAAGACAATCTGTGCTTCAATCCAACTATCGTCCTTTCAATTGATAATCTTGGAACCCATGGCCCGCGACCATAAGAAATTGTTTGAAATTCCTAAAACGCTACTCTTAAAGTGAGTAGGATATTGAGCATAAAATACGCCGTAACATTCAAAATCTTTAATTAGCAAAGTGTCAAAACCATATCGTGATTATCTATGATTATATATATCAATATGATACAAAGATATACTCGTATATAATACATACTTGATTGTTTTGAAACTACGTTTTCTTTATATATTTCTAAATATAATATATGCATGTACGTATATATGCGTATATATGCATGTACTCATATTAAATTATTTATTTATATAATACATAAGACAAACAAAAAAAAAAAAACCCGCTGAGTTTCTTTCGCCGGTTCTTCTCAGGTCAGGGTATTTTCTTTCCGAACCGGTGGTAGTGTTTCAATTGACCATCAATAAGAAAGTGTAATGCTTCTATATTGAATAAAGATATTTGAGTTTGAGTTTGAGTTTACGCTGATATGTTTCTTATCGTTCGAGTCTGGTAATTGTATTTATTACTCATACATTTCACCGCTGGGCTTTTATAAAACTGTAATTCCGTGGAAAACGTTCAGATCCAAATAATATCGTCATCTTTATATTTAGAAAGAAAATTGCTTCGAACGAGAAAATTATTTTGTTTGTGTAAACTACACGGTTTTACCGAACGTTTTAGTTTTATAACAAGAACTTTTAAAGACACACACACATACACACACACACACACACACATACTAACTTCAAATCTATAGTAATGAATAAGGCGCTAATATCTAATTAAAAAGATGGTAAAAAAATATACATTACCCAGCGCGTTTTAGGAGAGGGATAAGTCTGTAATATTGTTATATAAGTAGATGTACATCGCAATTTCTCCCTCTTATAATCTATATTAATATTATAAATGTGAAAGTAACTGTCTATCTGTCACATGTTCACGACTAAACCGCTGAACCGAATTTGATGAAATTTGTTATGCATCAAACTTGAACTCTAAAGAAATGACATAGATTACTTTTTTGCCTGACACATGACAACCAACACCCTTAAACGTGAGCAAAGTCGCGGGCGCCTACTAGCTTAATATAGTGATAAGCGTGAATTTCAAGTTTCTTTATTCAAATGATAACGATAAAAATATTAAGACTTAAATTCGCACGTGACTAAATACAACAACAACAACAGCCTGTAAATTCCCACTGCTGGGCTAAAGGCCTCCTCTCCCTTTGAGGAGAAGGTTTGGAACTTTCCACCACGCTGTTTCAATGCGGGCGGACTTGCGTGACTAAATAATTATTTTTAAATTTTATTTTAAATTTTCAAACGTCACATCGTATAGAAGTTAATATCAAAACACTCATCAATAATTAAACCACAGATACACATCAAAGTTAACATACACAAGTGATGGGCAAGCTCATTCGACTTCTAACAAAGTTCATACTTATCGGAGCTCACTTAAGAGCTACATAAATAAAAAAAACGAATCCATTGGTTATACAAAAATAAACATCCAACGGATATCCCCAAAGAAGTTTGGTTTTATTGCTAGACATCAGAGGGAATCAGTCGGAAAGAATATTTTACTACCCCACTAACAGTACTTCAATTCACCTATGTTTATACGTTGGAACATAAAAAATCATCAGTTCCTAAAAATGTAGTTTCGATACGTTCTTATATCGAATCATAATTCAGGTTACAACTAATATAAATGTATACTTGGTGGTAGGGCTTTGTGCAAGCCCGTCTGGGTAGGTACCACCCACTCATCAGTTATTCTACCGCCAAATAGCAGTACTCAGTATTGTTGTGTTCCGGTTTGAAGGATGAGTGAGCCAGTGTAACTACAGGCACAAGGGACATAGTAGCATCTTAGTTCCCAAGGTTGGTGGCACATTGACGATGTAAGGAATAGTTAATATTTCTTACGGCGTCATTGTCTATGGGTGATGGTGACCACTTACCAACAGGTGGCCCATATGCTCGTCCGCCATAAAAAAAAACATAAAAAAAAATACTTTAATTTAAGTAAGTAAACCAATGTTTAAGACTTTTATCATTCATTCACCCTCTGAGCCAATTTACTCTTTGTCCACCATGACTTTAAGGTTTTTCATAATTGTCATATAACTTTATAGTACGACACAAATTAGATGTAGCATCGGAAAATGCAATGGAATGAAAATAAAACCGATTACTGCCGATTTACACAACCAATAGAAATAGCTCCCTATCGCGCCATTGGACGCTATTCGTCGCTATAGATTCTCGCGTCAGAGAAAACAAGTGCATGTAAATCGACGTGTCAAATTGACGAATATATTAGGTCATTTGAAATAACAAGATATTACGTTTGTGCAAAGACCATATTCGCATGAGAAATAAATATTGATAATTTGGCGTAGCGTACTAAATTTGGATGTGATCGGTTTTACGAATTTTGCCGATGCGACATCTAAGTTGTGTCGTACTATAAGTGAGTTGTTCAAACGTACGCTCGCGAAGGTTCCTGATTCAAAGTGACAACCTTAAATACGCCTGTCCGTCAATCCGTACAAACATATCAATGTCATTAAAATAATTTAAATATTCCACGTTTCTTATCAAATTGAAACGATTACTTAATATGCGTTGTATTAAAAACAATACTACAATTGTAATATGATTTTTGTTTCTAAGTCACTATTTACATATGTACAGATTAAAATATTTTCATACAAATTTTAATATATCATGAATTCAACTTTTAAAAATTATTATATTAATTTTAATTAAATTTAAAATCTCCTTAATATGACAAACAGAACATAAGCGTCTCTAAATTTTTTTATTGTATTAAAAATATTTTCCACAATTAATAATATATTTTCTAGTTTAAATGTCCACAACAGATCTCTTTGCAAGTGGACCTTTTTACATTTATTTAAAATGAAATGAATTTTATTAGTAATTATTAGTTATCACCCGCAGCTACACCCGTTCGTAAAGGCAGAAACTAGGATTTCTTTTGTAGGTATTCATTAAATTCAGATATACACCACCTTAGCAGTGAAAGTATAACAATACGGTAGAGTTCCCATTTATAATATTAATCTTATAGATTTAGATCATATTTTTTAAAAACTAGATCACCTGAAGATCTAATATCCGGTAATTTAAAATAGGTTAGGTTAATAGGAGTAACTAAACAATAGGGGCGATGTGGGCCATCATCACAGCCTGGATTTGTTAACAAGAGAATACTTGAAGCTGTTACGTGTTTATTTTTAAACGAAACACTGAGTTATTACCGTTTTAACAATCTGGTTTTGAGAGTTCATAAATTTACTGCTGATTTCTTCTTCAAGATATCTTTACTTGTAATACAAATAAAGTAAAGTAGTAAGTAACAGCCGGTAAATTTCCCACTGCTGGGATAAGGCCTCCTCTTCCATTAAGGTGAGGGTTTGGAACATATTCCACCACGCTGTTCCAATGCGGGTTGGTGGAATACACATGTGGCAGAATTTCGATGAAATTAGACACATGCAGGTCTAACGATGTTTTCCTTCACCGCCGAGCACGAGATGAATTATAAACACAAATTAAACACATATATATAGTGGTGCTTGCCTGGGTTTTGAACCCGCAATCATCGGTTAAGATGCACGCGTTCTAACCACTGAGCCTTCTCAACTCAATAATACAAATATACCAATCAATATATTTGTAAACAATAATCTGTTATATTATATACTCATTAAATATTCCCCGGAAAATCGGTAATATTTAGAATTGTTGTGTTCTGGATAGAAGGTTGAGTGAGCCAATGTAACTACAGGCACAAAAAACATCATTTTATTTTCTAGTATTGATGGCGCATTGACGATGTAACGAATTGTTACTATGTTTACAGCGTCTGGCAACTTACATTAAAAGTATAAATGCTTTCAGTTTGAGAACATCATATTATAAAATATATAGCAAGTATGTGAATCAATCATTTATATAAAATACTTAAGTTTCATCGTCTTTACAAATGAATGCGATGTTATTCTCATGAATAATAAATTAAAACATATAGCTTATCAAAGCAGGCCGTTATGAAGGTTTTAGTTTATAATGTATATATTAGTATCTGCATTTCCCAGATTCAACCGCTAATTGTAAGCCAATAACGTAAATGGCGTAAACTTTTGTGTACAGTCGGGGTAAGAAAAGGTTCGTCGCCTTAAGATCTATTTTGGTGTGCGATAATCTGCTTCACCAATCAAGAATGATATATTGCGTCGCAATTATTTAATGTTTAGATTCAAAAGGTACTAAGAGTTTAAGAATTGATAAGGGATAATTTGAATACTGACGAAGATTTTCTTACTATGACTGTACTTACAATAAATAAAATACTAATGGAAAAAGTAACAAATTTAAGATGTAGTTTGAGGAAATATGTAAGTTTGTTTTAAAAGGACATTAAAATTCGTCCTTCAAATTTAACAAAAACCAACATATTAGTGATTCGACCCTCGTCTCTCAAACACAGAATACTTTACGCGTATCGAACAAATTTTTTACCAAACAAAGCGGTTCTTAGAAGAGCGTCCTTATTCTGGATTCATCTCGCATATATCGGAGACGCGTCGTAACGCATGATAATAAATGGTGATACTAT
Organism: Vanessa cardui; assembly: GCF_905220365.1. Classification (NCBI taxonomy): domain Eukaryota; kingdom Metazoa; phylum Arthropoda; class Insecta; order Lepidoptera; family Nymphalidae; genus Vanessa; species Vanessa cardui. Next base: position 9,652,199 of record NC_061143.1, read on the forward strand.
CTCCTTGCACAATGGAGGGTGCGATGTTCACACCTCATTGTAAGCAATTTATAAGATGACATCGATAGCACCTCTTTTTTTATACGCTTGACAGGAAACTGGGAAAGTTAGCAAAATACGAAAATTTACGCCTATATCATAACTTCTATATAACATCTATCCATATAAGAAAATTGGAGTGTCTATTTGTAATATTAAAATAGCCGATTACTCAATGTATATGTATCTTATACACGGTACATATACCAAAATAACATTTTTTACAATTCTTGTCGAGCTGTCTGTCTGTTTGTTTCGGCTAATCTCTGGAACGGCTGGACCAATTGTGACGGGACTTTCACTGGTAGATAACTGATATAATAGGAAGTAACTTAGACTACAATATTTTTTTTGTTAATTTCAAACGCGTACAAGATCGCAGGCACAGCTAGTCTTACTTATTATTCTTAAAACACTACAAATGACCAAGCAAATAATTAGTATTTAAAGTAAAAAATATAAGACATATTAAATATTGCATGACAAAAATAACTAAACGAAAACAATTTGAATATCGAACGCTTTCGAAACGTAAACGTCAGCTTACAAACACGAAGACTAACATTAGCATTCTTTTCGATCGTTACAAATTCTCATTCAGCATCGTGACAGAATTCTTTCGTGTTAATCGAACGGTTTACAGAATAGCGCTCCGAATTCACAAGCAGCGTTCGTTTATTGAGTGAAAGTTATCACTATTCGTACAATTGTATCATCTGTGGGGTCGATGTATATTTGTATTCATAGATAATAGCTTATTCTTGAAATTTACGTGATGCGCTTTGAATACGGATTTACAATTGTGTGGGCAACATTATAACGTATGTTTAAGGCTTATTATGTTTGCAGATTTTGGAATAACGTAATAAATCTTTATTCAAAGGAATTCTTAAACGCCACTTTGAATTATTAACTATATATTTTTATTTTGGTCGAATACCAGACATATTTTTGATAATCGTCTTTTCAAAACAATTCTTTATTGACTTCCAGACAAGATATATTATATATTTACATATATAATTGTAATTATCTCATATGACTGTATTTTTTAAAAGAGTAACTACAAGTTTCTTGCCGGTTCTTCTCGGTACAATCTACTTTCCGAACCGGTGGTAGCTTCAGTTAATTGTTAAATGACGATTTAAAGGTGCTTGTAAAAGCCTACTTGAATAAAGTTTATTTTGATTTTAATTTTGCATCCTTAAATCTCCACTTACATAATTTACCAATTGATTCAGAATAAAACAAATAAATACTATTATTTATTTATATTGGCTAAAAGGCACAAAAAACTAAACATATACTTGACCAAAGGACTATGTGTAAGTCCGTCTGGATAGGTAGAAGTTCTAGACAAATGTTCAAGGAATTAATGAATGCCTTTAAAGAAAAGATTCATAATTAAATTATATGTATATAACAGAGCCTTAATTAAATAATACAATTAATAATGCAACAAAGGCCGTATTAACGGGTACGTTAACGGCGCATGCGCATATGGTATAAAATTATTATTTCTTTCACGCGAGTTGTTGTCACATCCTGGAGCTAAAATAAGGAATGACAGTACCAACCAATACCAGCTCATCTAGTTTTGTATATATTGAGAATGTTGGAGAATTAATAATACTGGTATAATAAATTAAACTTTTTAATAAAACCTCTTTTCTTATTTCACACTGTAATATATATGTAATATTTTTTTCTATATTTGAATATTAAGGGAAAGATTTTTAGCTCAATTAATTATGTATTATAATTTATGATTTTAGAGAATTCCTAAAATGAATATAGGTAATTAATTAAACTTCCTAATAAAATCTCTTGTTATTTAATACTGTAATTTATACGTTAATTTTTTTTTTCTATATTTGAATATTAAGTTAAGGGTACTTGGCGCAAACTCGCATATTCGCAATATTAGTTTGGCTGCCTTGGATGTTCTTTTATGGGAGTTTTCTATGGAGGCAGCGTAGAAACTCAGTTATATTTCCCTCTCAACTTTTACATATTACATATGTACAATAAACAATAAAAATAAAGACGAGTATCTATAATAAATGTAAAAGTAACAGATATATAAGAAAAGCGAGATATTTTATAGTGCCTACAATAAATAACTAACTTTAAATATTAACTTATTTAAAAATAAAATACTTGTTCGAAATTTGTTTGAAAATGGAATTTAATGATTTTCGTTTTTTTTTTGTTTCATTGTCCAAGGTATTAAACGTTAGACTTGTAACATCATTTTTTGGGACGTAAAAAAATATTTATTATGTTTACAATACTCTACGAAATTATAACTCCCAGTTGTTGTATTACCATATAAAACAACCTTTACATTTACATAGAATACATATAGAACATTAAATTATAACACCATGGACCTACAAAAGCCAATATTCAGTATTTCTTGAGTCAATGACTTAACAGAACCGGAAGCTTCGATAATATACCACTGGCCATCACGAATAAAGATGATCGACTGCTGCTAGACGTCTTTCCGTCTCACTCGCACCCATCCCAAATGTCACAAGCGAGAAAAGGACAGCGTGTTACTCGTAAAATGCATCGCACGTACAAGGAAGCAGGGACAATTTCTGATGGACGTGGAGAAATATTAATCGGGATGTGCTCAACAGTAAATAGGTAAAATTTGAATATTCTATTACATATACGTTCGCCATTATCATATCCGAGTGTACTTGACTCGTATCAGTTATGTGGACCTCTTTCACTATGTACTGCATTCGATATTATATATAAGGCAGCGTTCACACTGCTTATTATTCATATTAGTTAACATATACAAACTTCTTTGATTTTTGATTTGATCGAAAATGTATGTTCTATTTTTAAATATTAAATATAGGATATGTAGTGTCTCAACATTCTGTATTTGATGTAAATGCGCTGAAAATCATGATATTTTAGTTATTTTTTTCCTTAAGCCAATTATTACACTGGCTCACTGAAACTTGAAACAGGAATACAGTAATACCAGTTTATGCCCTTAGGGGTAGAATTATTGATAAGCACTCCCAGAATGGGTACAAAGTATTACAACCGAGAAATTAAGTAAAACCCATTAGGGTTCAAAATAACAATTCAAAAATAAAAACAAAAGAAAAATATGGAACCCAGTTTTTGTCATTAATGCGGTTGACATTTGATCTCTATACTTCACAATTCAATAATCAATAATCTGAGTTCAAGTTTAAAAAAAATAACAGACACGTGCCGACAATATTTATAATCAATTGCATCCACGTGCATTTTACATAATACATGTAAATAAATCACTCACACCACACAATAGAATCTCTACATGCACATTATCGTAAACAAGCCATGTTTTACAATACATTACCCGTTTGTAATTTACAATCCCATTACGTATGTCGTTTACGCGTTCAATGTACTCAAAAATGATTTTAAAACTCTGTATTTTATCGCAAAATGCATTGTACTTAATTCATTGATCGTTTACAACATTCCACAGTATTTTATTTGCTATATGTATTTTCAAAATACCATAAAGTGTATATTATCTTCGACCGCAAAAAGATATGTTAACATTTAAATGTTTTAAATTCATTGCTCGTCTTCAATACAAAAAGAAATACTTTTTTCAATTGGACGTTCATTGTACTGTAAAATAATCTTTATATGTTAAAGTAACGTCGGACAATGGACGCATTCGGTCAACAAATGATAAAAGCGAATTGATAATCAATGAGTTATTTGCTTGCAAATTGGATGAGAATGACCGTTGACGATTGATATAACATTTGAGCTTGGTTTTGAATTACAATGCATTTTGTATGATGGATTTATGGAGGAAATTCATTTTAGAAATATATAAATATTTCATATACAGGTGTGTATTTAAGAGTATATGAGTATTTGGGAACTATATTTTTCAAATTTATTTCATATTAAATATAGTATTTTTGGGCCTCTACTTTGGTTCGTTGTGTAATTTATCTATCTGTGTATGAATAGCTCTAAAACTTCATAGAAGTATGTCTTATAGTTGAAACTGTGCTTGATCAGCAATAAAAAACATAACAAGAGACAAATTACGAACGTAAACAAAAAAAAAAGAAATTAATCTGAAATAGAAAATAAGACATAAAAGAATATAATAAATCGTTCTAATTAAAAATAAATTATGTTTTATTTTACAGATTAATAAAATAAAGTCACTTAATGAATGGAGGTAAGTTCGCACGACTAAAAGAAATTATAGCCAAATCTCTTTGTAAGACAATACAGGCCTGTCGGCGGCATTAATTGAGATTTATTGCGTCTCATGCGTAAATCGGAACGTTAACGACACTTTATCGTATACAAAAGCGTTCGAATTCAAACTCTAACTCAAACGCATAAGATACAATTTACATTGAAACAATTGGGCAAAGCTAGCGTTCCATCCCACGCAATAACCAGCCTTATTATAAATGATCAAGATATATAATTCCATGGGGTATTTCGTCTGTATCGTTCGGTTCTTCGTAATATTTATCGTCGTTGGACAATCGAAGATAATGTTCCACTCATGTGATTTGAAGCAATCACTGACCGTTTTTGTTTTATTGAATTAACGTGTGTTTGTTTTGATTTGGTACGGGTATCGTTTGTTTTGAATTAATATCAATTCTAGTGACCTTATTTTGTACAATAATTAACTCGAATATTACATAACTCATCCTTATAGTCTTGATAACAGTATGCGTCAATGACAGATTTATATATTTTCTTAGTCTGGCATAGGCTATATAATCATTGTAGATAATCTGAGTAGTAAGTGACTCGTTTTGAGAGTTCCGTATCTGAAGTGTCAAACTTGACCCTATTACTCCGCTGTTCGTCCGTCTGTCACCTGGCTCTCAAGAATCGTGATATATAGACAGGTAAAATTTTAACAATAGAAATATATGATGTATTTTGATGTCGCTTTAATAAAAAAACAGAATAAAGTAAATACCTATTTAATGGATAATATTTATTTGTATGGGATTCCCAAATAATAGACATGATTGCCATTTTTATAAATAATGATATGGAACCATCATTCGTCAGTCTGATTCGCACTTGGCCAGTTTTATTTATTTTTAAAAGTAAGGCGCTAATAAAAAAAAAATTATAAAAAATATCTTCCTCTGAATTATTTACATTAATTATAAGTACGTTACATATTTGTTAATTATTAACAAAAAATATGTTATAAAATATTTTGTAAGGCTCTATAAAAAATATCATGAAACAGTGTACGTAAAATTAGTTATGTGATAGTGCGTTAAAAATATTTAAAGCACGAGTCGAACCTCTTTGTCGGAGAACCTCTTCGGTTCTCTTGTTCATAACACAAAAGCCTTTAAATTATCTGTGATCGTCATTAAAAGTCATGTCGGTAATGGGACCGAAAGTAGTCTGTGGTCATCCTATTTGACGACCATGGAATGCTTTCTAAAGAGGAAATAGAAATTACGTGTGTATTTAGATGAACGATATTGATGCTTTTAGTGCAGTACTTTTATTGTATACTTTGGTCAAATATTTTAATGGAATAACAATGAATTCCATCTACTTACAATCAGTTACTCCAAGCCGAACTAACTTTTTACGCGTACGTATTGTACGACACAACATAGATGTAGCATCGGCAAATTCAATAAAACCGATTACTGCCGATTTATATAACCAATAGAAATAATTCCCTATCGCGCCATTCGACGCTATTCGTCGCTATAGATTGTCGTATCAGTTCAACCCGAGGAAGCAAGTGCATGTAAATTCACGTGTCAAATTGACGAATATATTAGGCCATATGATATTACAAGTTATTACGTTTGTGTAGAGATCATAGTCACATAAGAAATAAATACTGATAATTTGGGATATTGTACTTAATTCGGATGTTATCGGTTTTTACGAATTTTGCCGATGCAAAATTAATAATTGCAATATATATTTTTTTACATAGAGTCCAAAGAGTTTTCAATCATTGAAAACTTTTTAATTACTTAATAAAAACAGCTGTTATTAATGCAGGTTGTATTTATGTCTAAAGCAGTTATAAGGATACACTAAATACGTCAATCAAATACTATGACACAAACAAAGATAATATCCTATCGCGTAGAGGAAGCGATGATATATTGGCGGATATCGTTGAACTATCCTGACCTTAAACATTGATCTTTAACGAAGCCGAGAGACCTATATGTGTATGGCAATTTGATCCTTATTTGTAAGATCAGAAGGGCCAGACAGGTTTAACAGAATTACTCAAAAGTAATCCTTATTAAGGAAATATAGTAAAGTTAATTTATTGTTTAGTCTAATTATTTGAACATTTTTAATCACATGAATATGTGTATTATAAAAATGATCGGACAAATTCGTAATTCACCCTCGAAATCGATCGTGAAATATCATAAACATCATGAAGTATAATCTGTGACATTAATTACAAAATCAATAATGAGTATCACGGTGAATCAGTTTTCAAAATTCCACGTGTGAGTTACGAAGTGTCTACGGAAATGAAGATGAATGAAACAAATTTGCTAATATAATCTAATATTAAATGAACCTATATATTATACCAGTTGTTGCTCGCAGCTTCGTTTGCGTTTTAAGAGTTGGTATCTTTCTTGGAGTTCAAGTTTTCTTCACACATAATTTCATCGAATTCTATTCATTGGTTTGGTCGTAAGAGAGTTACTTTCATATTTTATAATAATAGTAGACTAGCCGTGACGGCGACCTTGTATGCGTCTGAATTAAAACGTATTATAGCCTAAGTTACTTCTTATTATATCAGTATCTGCCCGTGAAAGTTCCGTCAAAATCGGTACCACTGTTCCAGAGATTAGCCGGAACAAACAGACAGACATACAGATAGACCGACAAAAATTATAAAAAATGTTATTTTGGTATATGTACCGTGTATACATACATATGAATTGAGTAAAAAAAGGACTATTTTAATATTAGAAACAGACACTCCAATTTTATTATATGCATGTAATCAGACATGCTATTCATAACAACTAATCATAGTCGAACGTAATGAAATTTATACTTACATACATATATTATACATAGTATAGTAATATGTTACTAACTTAGTTTAGGTTAGCACTGAACCGTAAACCGATACTCGAGTAAAGTCCACATTTAATTAACTAAAGCCGACTTATTTCGGTCGGTTGGCTAAAGCCCGCTGGAGTCTAAGACCTGGTACACATTATCGAACCAAACACAATTATAATACGACACAACTTAGATGTCGCATCGGCAAAATTCGTAAAACCGATCACATCCGAATTGAGTACGCTATACCAAATTATCAATATTTATTTCTCATGCGAATATGATCTTTGCACAAACGTAATAACTTGTAATATCATATGACCTAACGTATTCGTCAATTTGACGCGTGGCGTTACATGCACTTGCTTTCTCTGACGCATGAATCATAGCGACGAATAGCGTCGAATGGCGCGATAGGGAGCTATTTCTATTGGTTGTGTAAATCGGCAGTAATCACCAGGCACCTAAACTTATAAATTGTATTTTACTACCCACGATTTAAAAGACGTCAGATATTTTTAGTATTATGTTTGTACTGAGACCTATCGATAAAAATGTATAATTAATGCCAGTGTGAATCAGCCTTAAAGTTAAGCTGAATTTTGACTGCGATAGTGTGAACCAGCCCTAAAGCTTATATTGACAATTTAATAGCCACCATACCTGAAAGAGCACGTCAATGAAGTTACCGGTATTGACACTAAGGAATATTAGTAATAACAACTATTAGAGATATTATCTATTTGGCAATATTAACGATCTGAACCGTTTACACAGACATTAAATCGGACTGTGAAAAGAAAATTCAATAAAGATAATTCTTTCTTTTAATTTTTAGTTGTATTTTAAATGCGATTGTACCTTAATTAATTTTTCTTTTGGACGAGTAATAATAGTTGAATTCGTACGTTTTCGCAAATATCTTGGTGGTAGGACTTTGTGCAAGCCCGCCTGGGTAGGTAACACCCACTCACACAGATATTCTAACGCTAAACAACAGTACGCAGTATCGTTGTGTTCCGGTTTGAAGGGTGAGTGAGCCAGTGTATGGTTACAGGCACAAGGGACATAGCATCTTACTTCCCAAGGTTGGTGGCGCATTGACGATGTAAGGAATAGTTCATATTTCTTACAGAGTCATTGTCTATGGGTGATGGTGACCACTTACCATCAGGTGGCCCATATGCTCGTCCGATAACCTATTCCATAAAAAAATATATTTGTTAGCAAATACTGTCTATTCTCAATAAAAATAACATATAATTGAGAATCTTCTGAGATTCCACGATAAATATACCTACATTCTATATCTAGGATGTTCAAACAAAAATTAACCATAAAAGATACTTTAATCGAATTTTTATTAAAAACGAGACATGCAAGATATTTATTTTGATTCTAATTTGAAATCAACTCGTACCTGTCTATTCCTATCGTATTATGTCATATATATATTTGCAGCTTTGCATACAAATGTGAGAATAAAATTCTATATTCCAATAACCGTGTACCTATCAGAAACAAACGATATTACATTTAAAGAAACTTCATCTTTCTGTTCGATTGTATAAATATCAAAATCGCATAACAATATTTAATAATTTGACAATTTTGACAGATGCTATTGTACAGATAAAAAGGAATCCGAAACGTGTCGCACAGATAAATAATAAGGAAGAATCATTCGCATCGGATGACGTTTGAATACAAGCGTCGAGTTTAAAATAACCATAATTTCTAATTTATTATGCATTACATGTAACATACGTATACAGAATATAATATATAGCATATATTACACATACGAAATAGACGAGTCCTTAGTGATATGATTAATATTCAAGGAAACTCATTGAACATGTATTGGGGATAAGTATTTATCACGATTAAAACGTGGGAGTGAGAAATATTATATAATAGAATCGTATTTTTGCATATTTAATAACACTATTCATCATTTTTGATATTGCCGCCATGATGGTTGATCGGTGATATGGTATGCAAGGCTGCGCGTAGATGTATTTTCTATCTTTCTTTAGCCGATGGGATGGCAATCCGACTCGAGAATGATGAGCATAAGCGTTATGTGTTTAATTCATAACCTAATATCTTTATATTGTAGCCTAAACACTCAACAGGGACAGTTTTCTTTGTAACTATTCAATACAAAAAGTTCACACATGTCAGAAGTAAAACTTCGCAGCAAAAATAAAATGTAACTTTTAATGAAGTTACTGAATCTCTTCTAAAAAAATATCTAAATCATGAAAGTACATTAATTCTGAAATACATGACATCTAACATCATGGTGCGTAATTTTACTCGGAGATGTCCTCCCTCTATATATCATAGTTATATTATAAAATATGCTTAAAAAATTGGTTACTTTATTTAAATAATACGTAAAAAGTCAATGTTAGTGAGAAAAGCTTAGCAAGGCTGAATAACTACGGGCCTTTTATATTGGAAATTAAAAATATATAAAATATTACGCTTAAGCCATCAATAAATATAATATTTTCGAATATGTTCTATTTTCAAAATATTGTGACGTCATGACATTTTAAAAAAAATTATCCCAATTCTCAATGTCCAGGCGCCGTTCAAAAGAATGAATTTATGTCTTATTCGTTCTGACATTAATCATAATAAATGAAGACGTATCGCAAATACAGGAGCCCAAAGAAAATAGAACTACAAAGAATATACTCGTATACAAACAGAACAATAACAACAGGATGAAAAAAAAATTAATAGCAGTTAAGAAATGGCAGATTAAATCGTAACATTATACCTACCGTCGCCTTCCCGCACATATTCTAGTCAGCCACAAGAAAATAAATTAAATTGTTCTACAATAAATCACCGCATACATTCCAGAATTCTTAGAGTTTCTCTACGATTTTCTCACAAGTACATACATACTTATAAATAAATCATTAATTCCTTAGAACAAAAATAGTTCCCGCGAAAATAACGCCTTCAATGTTCGCTCGAAAAGTCACTTACATGCCGTCAACATTAATTAGGTAGCTGTATTTATAATCTGTGTGTCTTAATTTAAAAGGCATAAGTTTCAATTTAATTAAATATTCGACCGAGCGATGGAAACACATAAGTTGGTCATTCAGTACTAGCAAAGGGCGATGGAACGTCCTGGGCGCATAGAATACCATTTCGAAAATAGAATGTCGGTGACAATGAAGTTAATTTAAATTATTCTTTTTTTATCTGTCGTCGTTTATTATTTATTTTAATTAAAAACATTTATATGTACACTTTTTGGTAGTAATTATTAAAAGCAAATAGAATTATTTGTGTAAATAAATTACTAAATTACATTTTAAAGTATTGTTAGCTTACTAATGATAAAAGATAACAAGTATAAACATTTAAAAAATAAAGGCGGTAAATAAATGTATTTTTTTAATGGCGGCAATTATTATGTATGTTAATAGAATAAATAGAGACGTAAACTATTTGCATGCTAGTTTAATGTTTTGTACCAAGAAATTGTTCCTCGGAAAAGCTTTCAAAGTTTATTTGTTTATAAATATATAAAATGTCTGAATGATGTTCTTTAGAATCAACGTCTTTGCATAATCTTAATACAATAAAAAATACTAGAAATTAGTGAATATTTATTATTCCTGAAGAATCAAATTATATTCTCATACATATATAAACATGTCTGGATAGAGAAATTCTCTGAAATCTTCAACGATTTTGAAGGACTATCAGCGGTTTGGCACATTTATTATACTTTTACTATCGTACGTCAAGTAAACTAAAATGTATGAATCAAAAACCTAAATTCTATTTTCAAACTTTATGATCAACTTTATAGTTCAGTTTTTTTTTTGTTTTTATTTCGAAGTATGCTTTTATGACGTTTTTATGTTAAAATTTTAACATCGCACTAAGTTTAACAATTCGGTATTTGACATGGCTAACAATTAAATGAGAAAATAATTGAACTATGTAGATTTCAAGATGCTGATTCAGAATAACTATGTCAATTTACAAATTAAACATTATAAATATTTTTATTTCTTAAAAATAAATAATAAATTTTGCATCTGTGCAATTACAAAACTCAAACGGCTCACTAGCCAATCAGAACGCGTGACGTTACGATTCAATAAACAAACAAATCTTGTTTGGTCTGTCAAACAAATTGCACTGTTACTTTTGTACGGTGGTGTTATTTTATTAATAATTTTGTGTTGATTTTATTAGTTATTCAGTCAAAATGCAAGTAGAGAAACACTTTATAAAAGCTGATAGTGCTAATCTGCCAAAAGTTGATTCGTTTATGATTGCAAATTTCTTTGCATCAAACACGGACTTCTGTTCTGCAGAATTTAGAAACGTGAAAACTTCAGTGTAAGTATAAAAACGGTATCTATCTAATATACATATATTCATAATGTTCTAATTCAATCGATGTCCTTAGCCTTAAAATTTTGATATTATTTGTCATTATTTACTTTGTTGGTTATGTATGTCAAAAAATATATTTCGGGTTATATTGCGGTAGGTAATAATTTATAATTAACGGAAGCAGTTTTAGAATGCAAAAAGTGTCTATCAAAATATAACTACTAATACATTGATGCGTAACATGGTCTGCTGACCATTTACAATTTTTTTTTCATAATTATTTTATTGAAATATTTCTATTTACAGATCATCAAGACAGTCCTATGGTGATGATGCTATTGGTTATGTTCAATTAAAACGTGACCACACTCTGTGCACAGTGAAATGCAGAATATGCCCTGAGCATAACGTTCGTCAGCCACTTTTTACGAAAAAGCCCCGATTGTGGCACATGAATAAATAATTTATTGGGATTTTTTGTTGTTGTACTTGTACAGCAACGAACTGTGCAAACTTTGTATGATGACGAAGCCATTTCTTTGAGATTTCAAGAAAAACAAGAGAAAAACAGTTTACACAGGATCATTCACTTTTATTGAATCATGACGTCACGGCCTAATTTGTCACGTGACTCGCTGTTTTGGCGGGAATTTTGAATCGTATTATTTAAAATGACTGTTTTTGTTATAAATTAACTTTAAAAATGAAATAAACAATTATTAAACGTATCTTTAGTGTCCTAAGAATACAATGAAATACTTTTTATAAAATTGTCAAATACCCAATTCGTGACTGTTAGTGCTCAAAGGTCAAACGTAAAATAGTTTCAATTATATAACAAATATAAAATATTAATTAATCATTTATTTAATTCACCTATTTAATCTTATGATTAATATATTCAATCTGATAATTGGACCTAATTTTTTTAGGCTGTATGATGCGATACCTATGCGCTTCCAAGAGGAATCTCAATAAAAAATGTAATATTCGTTTTTCAAACAATTTGAATTATATGCAGAGAGAATGGAATTATATATTCTTTAAATGATGAATCGATCAATAAAACAACAATTACTGTCTATGTAAGGCGATCCATGGCCAGAGTCGAGGACCCTTATCATACTCGTACATCCCGCCTTAACATATAACACATTGCTCAACTTCGAACTAAAAGTAAAGTTGAAATATCTAAAGTGGTATTCCTTCTATTCATATAATAATACAAAATTTAAAAAAGGAATTAGAAAAAACATTTCAATCATTTAAATACAATTAAAAAAAATGTTTTTAATACATTTTGCATTTTAATTTGTATCAAATTAATATATATTTTTAAGTTTGCTGATAAAATTATGCTTGTTAATTTCCAAATTGTCTTTTACGTAAATTTTGTAACATCACGTTCAAAATAAAGTCGTAGTACGGGTCTATTGTCAATGTACGTTTTTATTAAAAAAAAATTCGCATAAGAAATGAGTGGAGTGGAGTTTCTTCATTAACCATTTTAATTTTTTTGTAGTGCGGTGTAGATTTTTTGTATCCTTTGTAAATAGTCGTTGAGCGTCTGGCACCGTTTAACAATTAGTATCTATGTAAGGCGAGTCAAGGCTAGAGGCTGGGCCGAGAACCGACCCTTAGCATGCATCCAGCGTTCAAACGAGTAACACGTGGCTAACAATGTGTTTTTGTTGCTAATGGAACTGTGAGATCAATGGAGTTACCATTGTCACTAAAAATATCATACACTTTTATTTCAAAACTGCATTTGTTTTTAATATAACAAATTTTGCTGTGTTGATTATAATATTTTATAAATATTTACAGATTTAAAGAAGTAAAATGAAACTGTTAAATTTTCAAAAATTATATTTTTAATTTATATTTGTATGTATTTAATTTATTTACTTGCGTTACCAACTTAGATAAATAAAAAAAATACATAGAATTCAGTGTTTTAATACCATTAGGTATAAGGCTCTTGTTCAAATGATGTGTATGATTAATACGAATATGAGACAACATCACATACATTACTCTGATCCCAATGTAAGTAGCTGAAGCACTTGTGATACGAAGTAACAAAGCTATCCCAAAGTAAGTAAAAATATATGTATATATAGGCAAGAGCCTCCACGGTTTACTATGTTCTCCATTCGCATCTAACGTGTGCCAAACACGTGGTGAGTCCCTTAGCGAAAAAAAATATAGTTTCTCTATTGTTAACCAACATTAGCCAATTACTAGTATTTAATAGTTAATGACATTTGAGATAAATAAAACATACGAGAATTATTTTATGGAAACATGCACATGTTTTTGTCTAAGTATGATTATATATTTTTTTTTATTTCTAAAATTCTATCAGTTTAGTTTCTTTTATAAAATTACTAAGCCTAACGCAATTTAATTGATAATGAATAGGTAACAGGTTACATTAAGTAAAATAGTGTTAGAATATCTCTACAAACGAAGTAAATTCAAAATTTACTTTTAGACATAGTAGATAAATATTTAGTTTTAATAAAAAAACCTCTTAGTTACTAATGACAAAAATTCAAACGATATACAAATCAATAGGTACCTATATATTTTAGTTTTTCTTATATAATCAATTGTATAAACTCAAGATAAGTTTTTAATATCATAAAAAATACTGCAACAAAAGTATATTACATAAAAATACACTACGCTACAGAGTATTCCTTATTAATATTTATATAATTAAACACAAGTAGGTACACGTACCAACCCACTCCTTAATAGGAGAGGAGGATTTTGCCCAGCAGTGGGATATTTACAAACTGTACTGTACTATACACGTACTAATTATTCCAACCAATTTATTTTTTGACATTTACACTTCCTCACAGCTTTCCTCTCCGGAGCTTAGCACTTGAGCAAACATAATACATTATTTCAAATAAAATCGTTCTTATTGTATGTGATAGAAACTACCATCCATTAAAATATGTATTTAGGTTAAAACATACAAAGTTTATTGTCGTATTTACGGGAAACTTCAAAAATGTTTCACTTTTTCATTCGAGCGGAGATATTTCTGTATGTTCCTTTGATCATTGCTAATGACCGACACAGTTGATAAAGTAGTTATGATGATTTATACAAACTCTTATAATGTTACGATGCTGTAAAATATTAAGGCTCTACGAGAATAAAGAAACGTCCCGAGCGCACATTATGAATCTCACTTTAAGCTGATAACAATTTGATTAAAAAGCATGGAATTAATACTTGTTGACTTGGAAGTAAGATGTGTCTGACAGTACAGAATGGATTTTGAAAAAGAGTAACTACTGAGTTTCTTGCCGGTTCTTCTCGGTAGAATCTACTTTCCAAACCAGTGCTAACTTCACTTAATATAGTTGTAAATTAACGATTCAAAGTGCTTGTAAAAGCCTACTTCAAGTTTATTTTAATTTGATCTGACTGATGGAAACTCTGATTAAATTTAGTAAATAGTCTTACGGACAAATACCTACCTTTTCAAAAGTTCGTAGGTTAGTTTCTAGATTTTTTTATTTACCGAAAATATACATAATGCACCTAATATAAGGATTTTTTTTTTTCGATTAAAAACTTGTATAACTAATCGTACAGTGGTG
Source organism: Vanessa cardui (assembly GCF_905220365.1). NCBI lineage: Eukaryota > Metazoa > Arthropoda > Insecta > Lepidoptera > Nymphalidae > Vanessa > Vanessa cardui. Next base: position 9,667,357 of record NC_061143.1, read on the forward strand.
CTAATCTCTGATTTTTCCTTAATATAAAAATAGTGTGCCGGGCCGAGATGACCCAGTGGTAAGAACGCGTGCATCTTAATGGATGATTGCGGATCAAACCCAGGCAAGGATCACTAAATTTTCATGTGCTTAATTTGTGTTTATAATTCATATTGAGCTAGGCGGTGAAGGAAAACATCGTAAGTAAGCTAGTATGTGCTTAATTTCAACGAAATACTGCCACATGTGAATCCACCCGCATTGGAGCAGCATGGTGGAATATGCTCCAAACATTCTCCTCAAAGGGAGAGGCCTTATCCCAGCAATAATAGTTTAACTAATACATCAAAATGTATTGTTAAAATAAAACTAAATTATGATAATAATCTAATAGGTTATTTTTAATTAAGTTTTGTTTTTGAAAAAAAATATTAGCTGTCATTTATAAATAATATCATATACTTTATTCAAGACTCATAAGCAGTTTTAAATCGTCTAATTTAATTGAAGATAAAAAAGCAACGGTTCGGAATGTAGATTTCAGCGAAAGTAAACAGGCAGAAAAGTCTTAATAATTACGTAAACAAATTAAATTAAATTTATACATCGCGTATTGAAATCAACGAATGCCAGTAGCGCACTGCCAATGCCACTAGCGATTTCTTTTCAGCGATCATACGTTCTTGTGTAACAAGCCTTATTTACTTTCCTTTTTTTTTCTTATTTTAATAATAAAGCTTGCACTACATTATTTTAGAATAATATTTAATAGACCTTTAAAAATTAAAAATATTATAATGTTATACTAACTTTTACCTACAAAACGAGCAAAAAATTATGCACATGTTCCTAGTCATCCCTCTGATTCAATTTTACACATGTGTTTCGAATTCCTCAAACACCAACGAACCGTTAACAATTACTACGAATATTTCTAGGTAATTATGAATCATGTTTAATATGAAACTAATTATGTTTTCATACACAGACGTTCTATATTTAATTATATCTTAAAATAACACAAATCGACTTACCAGCTTTCTGGGAATGAACACAGTTCCCGCGCACACAGAACTCAACAAATTGTCACTGGGATATCGTCACAGAAAACTGAGGTCACAATATAATATAAACACAACACTATAATGTTACTCGAAACGATTCAGTTCAGGCTAAAACGATGTCGAGTTAAATTTTCAGGAAAACTCGTTGGAGGTCATACGTCCGCACGACTCGAGTGTTGAGCTAAAACTGAAGACAATCAGAGCTTTCAGCGTAGCGATGCGCGTGCGCTCCGATCGCGACAACGCTGTGTATACGCTATCTCTTTCTTCACTACCGCAAGCTCGCGTTTTGTTTTATTTCCTTCTCGTTCTAACCTAATGTCTTTGCGTGAAAATTAAGAAAACGCACCCGACATTCGTATTACGTAATTCGAGTGATTTATTTTGTCTTCTGATTAATACTTTTTATGTTAACGAGTTATATGTTAATGTGAATATATATTCATTGTAACAGGGAAATATATATTACGTTGAAAGTATTACGAGCTGCTACGGTCGTAGAAAAAAAGTTACAATTACCTAACAATCGCTGATAAGGAACTTTTCAATTTTTGTATATCTTATAATTTAAAAAAAATGTTATGAATCTGACCATACTAATTTTTAACAATTCCAAAAATCGTTTTAATATTTGCGTCTTTGTTCACATGTAAGATTTGAATTACCATATTTTACCACTATCCATCTAAATGTTGATAATTGTTTTCCAATTTAAATAAAACGGCTCAGCAAGTACTGTTGAAAATAGATTAAATAAAATCAAATTATCATGCTTACAAATTTTGAGGAGTGCACCTCTTCTATATTATAGCGTCATTGATGATTTCTTGTAAAAATTTGTAAGTAACACTCTATAAGTTATTAGCAATGTATTATTATTTTTAAGTTTTATTAATTGATTTTTAATGTTAATATTCAATTAAATGTATTAATTAACCGATATAGAGTGCGGGTTTTTTAACAAAAAAAATCGGGTTTGATTTCTTACACAGTGTAGTCACGTGCTTATTTTTGTTTATATTCATCTCATGCTCGGCGATCAGAAAACATCGTTAGGACACCTGCATATAGAGTCACCTGATTATCAACTGACCGGCACTGATAGAACTGAACTTTTATCATTTATTTTAATCCTCATTATACAGAATTCTATTAAATATAACTTCCAACGATTCCGATTGTAGCTGTACGATTGGAACCCGCAAGAAACTCAGTAGTTACATTGTTTTAAAACTGGAAATACAAAGTGAAGTCAATTAAATACATTGAAATTATACGTGTTCCGCTTTGAAGGGTCAGTGAGCCAGTGTAACTATAGGTGCGGAGGAAGTAACATCTTAGTTCCCAAGGTTGGTGGCGTGTTTACAATAGAAGGAATGGTTAAAAAATACAGCACCATTCTCTATAGTGTCCACTTATAATCAGCCATTTGCCTGTCCAACTATCTATATAATAAAAAATATAGTACTAACTGCACGCTTTTCTATCATTTATATTAACTTTGTCGTTTCATAAATTTAAATCATTTCTAAAAGATACATTGGTAAAGAAGGCATATTATTCAATACATGATCATACAGACGATAAAAAGCGTGGAAATAATAGATGTTGACTTTCAGTCATTTTTTAAATGTTGAAAAAGAGTATCTACTGAGTTTCTTGGCGGTTCTCCTCGGTAAAATCTACTTTCCGAATCGGCATACCATTACTTAATATAAAAAAAAGTTGTTAAATGACGATTTAAAAGTGCTATCAGCCTACTTGAGTAAAGTATACTTTGAAGAAACGACATAAATATTAAATGGTAAGCTAAAAATATCGACGAATGTTTTAGTATTCATTGTAATATCGATATAATTTTACTAACGAGATTATGAGAATTAAGAATTATTAACTAGGAAATGAATTTCCTCGACGCTGTTCTGAGAAAATAAATTTAACGTCTATTTCATACTCCATCTCCCCGTAGTCGTTCATACTTCCTGATTCGTCAGAAACCATGACTTGGAATCATATATTGTTCGCGATCTATAAAACATCAGTTAAGATTTAAACTGATGACTAAGATTGCAGAGGTAGTTTTTTTTTTAATCTTATTTATTTTGAGACTTTTGTCCAACACAGGTACGTCAGCTCCATAGTACCCTATTCCTTTGGTTTTGACATTATTTAATATTAATTGCTATTAAATAGAACTCCAGGAACATTCTAGTAGATTCTGACGAAGGATCTGCTAGAATATTCTGAAATAATCCAAGATTTAATGAACATACATTTAAACTACATAAAAGTAACTTTCTCTCATTCTGAGTCTTGGCACATTCCATCAACAAATGATCTAAGTCTTCAAAGCTTCCAAGCAGAGGTAGTTGTTTTCAGTAATTGCGAAAGATTCGACATCCAAGTTTGATTCAGAAACCATCGATTCAGAACTTAAGAAACCATCCACTAAGCAGTATCATTATACTTAGTACTCACAGAGGCTTTTAGTATCAAATGTCAATTTACGTATTCGTTTTCGAAGTCATATAAAAATATATTATATAATATATATAGACGAGAAAAGAGAGCTGAACATTGGCAATTTTCACAATCATAAAAACACATTTCTAATTAAAAACTATTAAGTGAATCCCATACTGTCTTATGATAGATAAGATACTTGTACATTAAATGTATGTATGTACTTAAAATCGTAATATAACAATCAGAAATTTATCTGCAGTATTTGGAAAAAATACAAATTTTGAAGGTGATGAAAAAAAAATGGATAATCTGAGATAGAGTTTGAAACAGAACCTCGGAATCTGTAACCTGATCAATTAATCTTTGGAATCCATTTTATATTGGAAATTAAGAAAAAGCGTGAAATGGAAATCTTCCTGTCATTTAAATTCTCTTATAGCTTCTATTTTATATTGTATCACGTAAATTAATAAGACTTTTTAGATCCATCCATACAATAAAACATTTAACTTTTTTCGAAAACAAAATTAAAATGAGCACAGATTTATTTTCAGAAAAAAAATGAAATTACACATGTATATTTTTTTACTTTCTTAAATGTATCATTCACTTCCTTAAGGGCACGCGTCACGGCGTGCACAGGAAGCGGATACTTGTGGCCATAGATCGTGGAACAAATTCGTTGCCAATGATTGGCTCTCGATTGATTGATGAATGTAGGGTTCAGTTTAAAATATATTGACTTTTATGGCATGCGCGTGCGCAACACTACGACATTTTTAAGTATGGACTTAAAATAGTATTGCTGTACTGGTTGTTCGCTCTTGATTTTTTATTATTTTGTAATTCGCATCGTAAATTCGACATTCAAAATAAGAATCAATTTGTTTTCGAAATATAATACTTTTGTCTCTGGGTCAATGAACTCTAAAAAAATTAAAGCTCAACAGAAAAAGTTACGTTTTAAAACGGATGTGTGACTTTAAAAAGTTTGGTTACGAAATACAATATTACCTCACTCCACAAATAGCGCAACCATTGTGCCCATTCGAATATTACTTTGAACGAAATGTTAAAATTTATTACAAGAAAATTAACACGTTCAAATACCCGACGCATGCTGATCGATTAATCGATATTGATTAACGTATAGTACGACACAACTTAGATGTAGCATCGGCAATTCGTAAAACCGGTCACATCTCAATTAAATACGCTATCCCAAATTATCAGTATTTATTTCATATGTGAATATGATCTTTACACAAACGTAATAATTTGTAATATCATATGACCTAATATATTCGTTAATTTGACACGTCGATTTACTTGCTTTCTCGGGTTGAACTGACACGAGAAACTATAGCGACGAATAACGTCAAATAGCGATAGGGAGCTATTTGTACTGGTTGTATAAATCGGCAGCAATCGGCTTTATTGAATATGCCAATGCTACATCTAAGTTGTGTCGTACTATACATGGATATATCGAAACGATTAAAAGAGCACGCCCATTACTTGTATCTACAATCGTAACAAATGTATTCCTTTCATGAACACCTATATTTATATAATCGGGTTTACAGATTAATATCAAATTTTATATGATGATTGGTTCATTGTGAAATTTATTTCATATTATGTTACGTAATATAAAAGTAGCTGGTATTTTTTTTGTAAATTAAAGTAGGTTGGTTGCCACCTTATGTTTAAATAATGTATGCCATACCTTTTTTACATTCTGCTTTTATATTTTTACTAAACATCAGCAGATCTTCGCTAGCCTTCAGGCTTGTCGTCTTCTTGCAAGACGTGGCCCACACTGACATTTTTTTTGTTTTAAAATAATATATACTTAATCCGTTACAATTTATATATAGTTCTTTTAATCCTATTCACTACAGTATACACTAGTGCTGTAGGAACTTTTAAAAACCCTTAATTTCGCAATGCTCTACCAACCTTGGGAACAAAGTTATTGTGAACGAGATTGCCGGGCTTGCACAAAGCCAATTATTTAATTTCTCAATAATCCACCGAAATACAAACCAATCGGAAGGCTTTTGAATAAAGAAGCGATCTTTATATCAACTGAATAAAATATTCAATTTCTTAAAGATAAGTTTATTTGAAGTAATCCCCGGACCTATCTAAAAATGTTTTCACATGTAATAACCAACACTACTCTTGAGTGTTATGGAGTATGAATTATCTCTATATGTAAATTTTGAACTATCACAATTTTTGTCTATAAATGCTACTTTAAACAGAATATCTCTAGAAGATATCATCGATTTAAAATTGTGCAACCAAAGCGTTATTATACGCTGCGATATAGACGTTCGGATACATGATGGCAACTATAATGTTTTAACCTTTCTTTTAATGAATGGCACCCATACAAACCCGGGTCTTATCGCCTGTAACACTATAAAATAAATGATGTGGATGAATTAAATACTTAACAACGTATACCGAAAAGCAAGCACGTTTTTCTTTTTTTTTTTTTAATAAAAAGCAAAGATTTTACAACACAATTGTAGTATCGGTAATTTATAAATAGAACGTTTTCAAGATACAATCAGTATGACACATCTACACAGTGCACCATATATTAAAGTTGAGTAGTGCGTCACCCACGCAGTTACTACATTCTGCATTTATCACCTTGTTTCGATTATTTATTGTTTGCATAAAAATAGCAGCCACATTAATATTATGAGAGGTTTTCTTTGTTTCTCTGACCAATAACAAGAACTACTAAACAAAAACAATTGAATCGAGTGACACAGTCCTTTCATATTTTGACAATTGACATACGACCTTACTAATAAACGCTGTATATTAAATACATGATTGTGACAGCCTGTAAATTTCCCACTGCTGGGCTAAGGCCTCCTCTTCCATTATGGAGAGAATTTAGAACATGTTCGCTGTTCCAATGCGGGTTGGAAGAATGCACATGCGGCATAATTTCTATGAAATTAGACACATGCAGGTTTTCTCACGATGTTTTCCTTCACCGCCGATCACGAGATGAATTATAAACACAAATTAAGCACACAGTAGTGCTTGCCTGGGCTTGAACCCGAAATCATCTGTTAAGATGCACGCGTTCTAACCACTGGGCCATCTCAGCTCTTAAATACACGATTGTGATGATGATATTATGCCTTTTTGTTCTAGTATCTGTTATATATTTCTATAGATCCTAAAGTTCTAAGTTTAAATCTAGCAAGTAGTCAAGCATTTTTTTAGGAAAGGTTTTTTTTATTATATGAGTAGGCGGACGCGCAAATATGCCACATAATGTGACAAGTAAACGTCAGCACAATCCTTACATCTCCAATGCACCATCAACCTTGGGATATTATGTCCCTTGTGCCTGTTACAATGGCTCACTCACCCTTCCAACTGTAACACAACATTACTTATATTGCTACTGGTGGTAGATTACATGATTAGCAGAAGATATTTCTTCATTTCAATCCAATAAAAATAAAACGACAAAAGATCCTGGTAACAACACAATGATTTATAGATTTTACGTGGTAGGTAGGTATTTGTGCAGGCCATCTGGCTATCTTATGTTGCTGAACTGAAACACTTAGTATTCTAGTGTCCCAGTTTTTGGAGTAAGTGAGCCAGTGCTTGTTATAAGCGACATAACACCTCAGTACATTTTAGATGGTAAATCACCTATATTAATATCAATGCCCGTTGTACATACATATATGTACAGTATTTTATTTATTTTTAAATTATAACAAATTCATTGCTTTGTAAGTTCGTCTTAAATAAACATAACTAACAATCAGGGTTGTCAACACTTTTAATATTAATTCAATTCTATTTATAATAATATAAAATTATCGATTTTTTATTTACAAAGGATTTTAATACACCATACAGTTTGAAACAAGCCTTTAATGCAGAAAAGGGTAAAGGATACCTCCTTATAGTTCGGAATTTCCGCCTAACGGTGCGTTCTTAACTTGGCTTTAGCAACCCTGTGGGTTATGGAATGCGCTTATTCATGATTTATTACGTTTAATACGAGATCTAGATGTCAGTGAACATTGTTTTGTTGCTTGCACTTCGGAGACCGATAGAATCATATTTACTTTATGATAGATTTATTGTTGCTAATAAATCAAGGGACTAGATCGTGTATTGAAAATGTATTTTATGTTTTAGTTAACAAGGGCGACCATAATATAATAATTGGAATCAAGCTAGAGTTACATTGTGATTTGTTACATTACAATTGCGAAGGCTAATGAGTTGTGAATATTATGTAACTGTCAAAATATAGATGCTATATTGTATTTTGAATAGAAAATATCGATAAAAAGTATCTGCCTTGAAATGGGAACTATGAAACAGTGGTCCCTTCCATTTGCTAAGGAAGTAAGAAGCTTATGTATTTGTATTGATCGAGAGATCTTTAATAATGCACTATCATTGTCGAACTAAGCGGTTTCATTTTTTATGCTCGAAAACATAGTTTAGTTATATCTATAACAATTAAGTTTCGAAAGGTTAACAGCCTATCAGCGTCGTAGCAGCAAGTAGAATATATTTATAAGATCCCACTGTTGGGAAAAGGTTTCCACCACGCTGTTTCAATGCGAATTGATGGACACATATTTAGTAGAATTTCAAGCTACGTGCACAGACTATCAAATAGGTTATCTGGTGTTTACCACCGCCCTTAAATATAGATAGGCGCTATAAGACATCACCCTTTCCTCATCAACACATCATCAATCTTGAGAACTAAAATTTTATTTCCCTAGTTCCTTACCAAATAACAACAAGACTTAGTGGTTAATGGTGGTTTTGTTGTAGTATCGTTTCATGGTTACATAGTAGTAGTAGTAGCAGTAGCAGTAGCAGTAGCAGTAGCAGTAGCAGTAGCAGTAGCAGTAGCAGAAGCAGTAGGAGTAGCAGTAGCAGTAGCAGAAGTAGTAGCAATAGCAGTAGCAGTTACAGTAGCAATAGTAGTATAAAAGTCGCTTACCGCTCTCTGTCCCTATGGCACTGATATTCTTATATCGTTAAATTTCGCAAAAGATTTTAAAGCCGTTTTTTTAATAAATTGAGTAATTTGAGAGGAAGGTTGTTTTGTATTATATATGGACAATATAGTAAAAAAACACAGATAATTTTCTAACCATTTCTATTAAATAAATAAATTCTATAGAGTATTTAGTATCAGTATTGTACCCATGCAACTTCGCATGGCGGGCGAGTCGTAGCTCAATAAAAAGACAGTTTCTATCATCCGCGTTTGGGATTAAATATTTTCGAAATAGTCGCATCGCATTCCAGATAGCATTATCCTTTACAAGTCAGATCGAAGCAAGCAGCTCTATTTGATTATTTTATTCACAAACAGTTAAACCGGATAGGCAGCATCCCCAAACAAATATCCAAACTAATACGTATATATTAATCTTTTTACAACGATGTCTCGACACGGATAGGAAATACAAGCTCAAGGAAACGATTAATTGTTAAAAAGTGCTTTGAGCGGCGCGTGCGCATCCGTCCGCTGAGAGTTGTATCCAGTTTTTTCAAAATCCGAATTTAGAAACTTTTTTTCGGCTAGCTATCCGTCGGTTGAAATAGTTAAGGCCAATTCTTAACGATGTCCTGTTGATCGGTTAATATGGAATCGTTGTTTATTAAGAAATAATTATTTATATAAGTATGTTAAAACACTCAAAGAAAAAGCAAATAAATTAAACTGTTACGTTCTTATTAAATAATCGACGTGGAAAAATACTACTTTCTACAATTAAATGTAACATTTACAACAAATTTTTGTAAAAATTGCAAATATATATTTTAAGATAGTACTTTCGTTGATAGTAAATTAGATAAACACAGCCACAGAATAAGTTAAACGAGCATAAACAATGTGTTCAATAAAAACTTTTTGTTAATCAAATCAGTAAAAGAAGGTTCGATTTCATTGATTTATTTATTTTTTTATTTAGAATGTATTTAAAAATCTTTTACTGTCAAATCACAATGGTTTTTTTTATCAATTATTCAATAAAACATTTCTAAACACAATGGTTTACTGCTTATAACCAGTTATATCCAGCTTAATAAGATATATTTCATATAATATAAAAGTCCATCTCCATACAATGTATACATGTCAAAAGTTCCCGATACATTGTGACAGACAGACAGGCGCGTACCGTAGGAAGTCATTAGTAACGCGCTATGCGGACGCTACTAGCTACTGTGTATGGTCGACAGAAAAATATTTTTAATACTTCAAGCAAATAACATTCTTATATACGTTTTTATACAATCGAAAATCGCATTTCTGCTGCAATGATGACCTATCTAGTAGCAAATTAAATTTTGAATTCAAAATCTCTCACTTCCTTAGCGACTTTAAATAAATCAGCATAAAGTTCAAAATAGTGTGTAAATAATCGAAGGCATAATTTCTAATTTTAAAATTGTAATGCAATTTTGGTCTTTATTTAGTGAGTATAAAGTTGAAACTTCTGTGCACGTTATATTGATAGTAAAGTTTGGAAATGTGCACTTATTAAGGGTAATTGGTTATAAAATAGTTATAAAGTCGTTAACACTAGCTGCCTATAATCATGTTTCTCACGTTCCTATAGCTAGAAATTATATGAAATGTGGGCAATTTATATCTCATATTTATTGCTAATGAGACCGCGGTTAAAGTATCAAAAACACTATTTATCAAGGAACAATTATCAAAATTGTTTTGTGCAGTTACTCTTTCGCCTATTATCCATATTATCTTTGAAAGATTCATCAGTTTAACATCGTATGACAAAAAAAAAAAATCTTTAAAAAAATAATCACGCTGCACAGTCAAAAATGTTTTGAACAAAATCAGAGACCTGACTTTGACCGCTTCATTCATATTAGAAATATACGAATTAAATACATATAAATCTTCCCTTAATAACGATGCTATCAAACTCTCTCTATTATGTCATTCTCTATTAATATGCGATGCGATAATGATACGAAAAAAAAACATATACAAATGCCATCGCCACCGTGCGGGTAGCCCAAAGTGCAGGTGGTATGCACTGGGCCCTAATATGTACCCTTAGTCGCCTTTTACGACAACCACGGGTAGAGTTGGAGAGGTCTTATCCTAATCCAGGACCACACGGAGAGAAATGGAGAAAAATGAATGAAGGCGGAAATTATTACCCAATGGTAATTCGTTATCTTAACTAACATGTGGTATTTAAAGCAACACAATCCACTTTTGACTTTTAATACACATACAACCGTCGTATCTAAGCTGCTTTCTTCCTTATGTTTTCGCTTATGATTACACTAGCTCACTCACCAAATTATGACACTATAGTTGAACCAACATAAGGTACCACCCACTCACGAGTTATAGAATAACTGGTGAGCGAGCGTTAAATAACAGTACTCAGTATTGTTGTGTTCCGGTTTGAAGGGTGAGTGAGCCAGTGTAACTACAGGCACAAGGGACATAACAACCTATACCAACCTATACCATAAAAAAAAACAAGTTTTGCTATTAAAAGGATTAAAAATGGACATCACTTGTATGACAATTTAGATACCTCTCTATAATTCAAATCCAGTCCTAGATCAATATCTCCACAATATGTTTCCTTTGAATTTTTATTTCGTAACGTCAAAAACCTTTTGAACTATGACTCTCTTCAGTTCACAGTTAAAAACCCCACCCACGTGACACGTGGACACAATAATATCGTTATCAACAATGTAGTCTTAATGTATAACCGTTAATTTTAATTACAGCCATGTCATTTTGTTTCTTAGCTTGCAGAAATTGATTGACAGTTACCGCTATCTAGTGGGCTTAGTTTTATTAATCGGTTTTTGTCTTGCGTATATTGTCTTACACTATTTGAAAATGTACTAAGTGCTTACTAAAATTGCCTGTCTTTTCCCCTTTTGTCTTTAAGAACAGCTATCTCGCCTTCTCGAATAGTTTAAGGAAGGTAAAACAGCTTATTTCAGGCAAGACCAACTGTCGTTTACGGCGTTTCATTTTTGTTTATAAACGATCTTGCGACTGGTGCGAGATGGCCCAGTGGTTCGAACGCGTGCATCTTAACCGATGATTGCGGGTTCAAACCCAGGCAAGCACCGCTGTTTCATGTGCTTAATTTGTCTTTATAATTCATCTCGTGCTCTGCGGTGAAGGTAAACATCGTGAGGAAACCTGCACGTGACTAATTTCATAGAAATTCTGCCACGTGTGTATTCACCAACCCGCATTGGAACAGCGTGGTGGAATATGTTCCAAACCTTCTCCTCAAAAGGAGAGGAGGCCTTTAGCCCAGCAGTGGGAATTTTACAGGCTGTTGTTGTTGTTAACTGGTGAATAAAACGTCATATAGCTAAATACTTTCGATGAAATTCAATCCATTTTTAAAGAAACTTACTTCGTGTGAAATACGATGACTATGACTTAAGACTTATTTGAATTATATTATCTAGATAGTAATACATATCTTTACGAACATCTGATTACTCCGACTTCATAAACTAAGATTGACAAATTAGTTGACAATAATTAGTAAAAGGCACTGACCTTTTTCAGCAACGAGTTTTAATAGATGTCAATAACTAATCAAATGGTTAGGCTATTATCATTCAAACCTTGAAACTAAGCGATGTTATCAATAAAAGATCATCCATTACATTTATTAAGCCACATTATGGCATTGTACGCATTGCATAACTGTGAGTAATACGTTTGTATGCAGGACTAGTGTGCAATCGATCACCAGTTTAAGGCTTGACCTTGTGTCACTGTATAGTTAATTTTTAGAGCCTATAATAACTTTAACACTCTTTAATTTATTTTATTTAAGTTATATAACAGTCTGTATATATTACGCCAAATTTTTATTATGTTGTTGTTTGCTAAGGAATTACGCAGGCACGCTAAAATGTCTTTGTCTGTTTAATTTGACTTCGGAATTGGAGATAACTAAACTTGTAAAAGCTTTTATTTGGAACATAAAATCTTTGTAGGCTGTACGCATATGCCCTAAATTAAGTTCACAAGTCACAAAGTTAAGGGATACTTACCTAATTATAACTAAAATGACTGGTATAATGGTGGGTATGTGACAAAATACATCCGCCAAATACCTACATTGTTTCAATGTGATTTTTTTTTCCACGCCGCCCGACACTTATATCATTAAAAGCTTAGTGCGATTTAAATACTTATTCGATTATATATAAATCTATGAATTCAGCACAAACAAACAAACAGCACTAGAATGAAATCAAACAAAACGTGGCTTATAAACTAAATGTTTCTTTAAACATCGATTATTTTATCACAAAATGTAAATAGAACGATATATTACGAGATACGTCTCGATTTTTCAAATGAAATCGATATAGAACAGTACACGAGTTATAATTAAAACAAACATGAACCAGTACATGGAAAATTCGAGAAAATGTATATTGAATTTGTCGCGGCTATTTCTGTGGACGAGGAAAAGGAAATGGGTCATAAGAGCGATGTAAGATGTCTCGGTACACTGACAATGTTACTAATGATCACTTCAAATGTATGCAAGGAATATGTGAAAGAGAGCACACACATAAATTAGGGGGGGGGGGTGGTCCATACAATTTATGGAATGTTTTTTTTATTAGAAATTTTGAGGATATTCTTTAATTTTGAATGTTATAGTTAGTCCATGAAATATTAAAGTAAAAGCTAGATGATTTACAATTCCTTAAACTTGACTAGTCTGTTAATCAGAGTTTCGAAAACTGTAGTCTTGCCTTAAATGTACTCCTGTGAAATAAGGAACGAAAAGTGCTATAAAAACTTCTTGGATAAAATGTGCATTGATTGTATTCATCTTGAATTATAAAAGTATATTATACCTATTATATAGGTTCAGTAAGGGTTTAGATTTACAATTCGATCAATTTTGTAACCAAGCCATTTAACCAACAGCATGAATGTATCTTTTGTTAGTAAGCTTTAGATGCTCCTATCAAGCGACAAAATTTAACAGACACATCTCCTGTTTTTAATTTAAAAAATATTATACGACTTAAACTTTACAACAAGAACAATAGGTTTAATATATATTTAAAATGCACCGTATCTCTCATTTGAGGTCATAATCAATTCGATTCTTGCAATCATAAAATATCGAAATATGCAAAATTTCGCATTTTCATAAATACAAAAGCAATGCTATGCAATGTCTACGAGCAAGGACAAAATGGTAAGATGCGTCGGATACTGATGCACTGCCAAATACAAGTTCTATATTGTTATGTCCCATTGTGCTTATAATAAAACAATTTAGATCACATACGATTAAAGATATAATATTGTCGGACACTAAATAAGCTGATCAATATCTGACTTGACTGAATTTTTGGAATGCAGAAGACCAAGGTCTAAAGTTTAGGTTGTTTAATTAAATGTCATTGTAAAAAGTCACAAATTAATACAACGCTTGGCCCTTGGAGTAGTGGTGCAAAAAGCTTCATCAAAAGTATAACACCTCATTGCCTCCACTGGTGACAGGAGGATGGTTCGTTTTTTTGCCCAGGCAATCGGAATTGCGATTCAAATGGGAAACGCTACCATCATTCTTGCCACCAGTCCCCGCGGTCAAGATTTATACAATAACTACTTTTATTTCATATTTGTATATATTTAAGCGTTTAATCTTAATAAATTCATTTAATGGAATTGGTGATTCAAGTTAAAAATTAATATTAATATTAGTATTGATAATATTGTAAGCAATCCCTATGTGACAGAACGAAAATATTTGCTAACCTTTTTAATGACACACCTAAAAATTAATAGCAATAATTTCAGCCTTGTCAAATTATTTCAGATATTGTATATCTATGATATACATATATGGATAAAGATTGAGGTAGAAGACGGCAAAAGAAACGACGGATGGATTGTGTGAAAGAAGATATGGTTAGAAAGAATGTGACTTGTGAGATGACGTCCAACAAAGAAGTATGTAAGAAGACATTCTGCGCAGACCCCAAAAAAAAAATTAGAATAAGAGCAGGATGATGATGATGTATATGTATGTCATTAAAAACTAAAAAATTAACACAGCTGTCCAATATTAGTAGGAATTAGGTCAAATAAGATTATACCATATCATTTAATTTAATAAATTTGCTAATAAACTGCCATTAGCGATCAATTATCTTATATCTAGAACAGATCGATGACATAAACAATTAAGATTGATCTTAATTAATGAAGCGTAAGTAATTGAACTCATTTATAATAGACAATTATAATTATTTCGATAGCTTAATTAATTATTCGAAGTTTCAATGAGGAAATAATAAATCAGGGTTGGTAAAATCATAATCAAAATATTCGTTACACAAGGCTCGTAGCACTTTTTAATCGTCATCTGTTTAAACTTAAATCTATCACAGATACGGTTTTTTAACATGACATTTAAACTACAAACACAATAAAACTGCTAATGCCAGACCAGAGCCAAGAAAACCTTATCGGAATTGGTTTAATGGTGACGTTGCTTTTGGTCTAACTGTTGAGCCTTGAAAGCTCACGTGACGTCCATTGTAAGGCTAACAAGCGGTAGATAAGATTTCTGCTGTTCTCTACTCGTCTACTCCTAGCATGAAACTTGATGATATCCATTTTTTCAACCGACTTAAAAAAGGAGGAGGTTATCAATTCGTCTGTATTTCCTTTTTTTTAATGTTTGTTACCTCATAATACGAGATAGGTAACAAGCATTGACGACCTTTAAGGAAAGTGTACGCTCTTCCCAAGTCGTATCGGTTCTACGAGTGGTTGTGCGAGGCAGAAAATGTTTTATTAATCAGCAGGGAAATACGAAATCGTGACGTCATAATTGGACATGCCATATTCAGAGAATAACTTCCATTTTCAAAATATTCGTTACGAACAAAGATATTGACGTCATGCCCGATATTAGCGACAGTGACAGAACAAATAAACGACGTGATTTTATTTGTTTTCCAGTAATAAATTTTATTTTATATGACAGTTCTTCCGTTAAACCGTCTTTACATACAGCATCGTCTATCCGCCGCACGCTTTGCTTATTCTCCGATACGACAATTTCGCATTCAACCCGAGTACATTATTAAGGTTTTATCTAAAATTCGAATCTCGAATTACCGACGTTTCGCGAAACGATTGAATACTAAAATCGATAACAATGGCCAGCGATATCTTTATAATTTTGGGCACCGGACTATTTTTACAACGGGATATTTTTATAAATACTTTTTATAGATCATTGTTGCTGAAAGTTTATGAACAATAAAAAAATGATATTATTAGCAGGAACATAAGGTTTCATTTCATTATCCGAATAACTAAACATTACACATATATCTCATTATCCGAATTCAAATGTATTATATAGAGTTCAGTTTAATAAGGTAAACTGACTGTAAATTTCCCTCTGCTGGGCTAAGACGGTTTATATGTGTGACGAATTTCCATAAAACAAACATACGCACACATACACGGGTGTGTTTACAATTAAGTTTAGAATTAAAAATACAAATAAGGGATATGACATCTCAAACGTGCTTGTCTGTGCTCGGAACCGCAATCTTCGATTAAGATAAATTTACTAAAACCACAGGAGCATATACAGCCGATGGACTCTTAGTATTATAAATTCAGTAGAAAGAAATAAACGTTTTATAAAAGATAACCCTTTGTAGTCATTATATATACAGTCAATTAAAAAGGGAATGTAAAACAAGAAAGACTAAACAAATATTTAAAAAAGGAATCTTAATATTAAAACATACAGATAAAACAAACAATTGAGATTATAGAAATCAATAGAAATATTCAACTTGCCGCAGAAAAATAGACACGTTGAATATCAAAAAGTGACCGAACAATTATTATCATAAAAATATACACGCAGGCTCGTCATCCAAGACGCAGAAGCTTGCAACCAATCCGGCGCCTTGCGTTAAGGGACGCTTCGCTGATGATGACTGAGACTTGGACTATGCCCCAGAAGTTCAATTTAAATGGTTTAAAAACATATTTGCTTGCGCCGGGGCTTGCTATGCTTTAAGTCGGGGCTACACGGAGACGCACACAATAAAAAAAAAAAAGGCCCCGACGAATTGAGAACCTCCTCCTTTTTTTGAAGTCGATTAAAAACGTATCATCGTTAATAATTTGTCTATATTTCAGAGAATTATAGAATAATAAAAAAACATTTAAAATGAAAAATAAATTATTACGAGTAACAGTAACTTGAATATAATAAATATTTGATGAAGCGCCTTTGACACTAAATACCCATGGGCCAGGACAGTAGGTCTATGTTGATTGAATATTAATATCGCAATACAGAATAATGTAATGAATAACCCGCTGTCATATAAATTCACGATTATCTTCGGAACATTTAATTAGACTACGACCTAATTAGGTTAAATTTAGTTAATGCGTCTAGAAATTGATACCGTAGATACGCATCAATTATCGTTGAATGCAGCTGTTAGCTGAAAATGAACAACAAATTTCTTTCAATCAATATTGAAATGTAAAAGGTACTTTTAAGGAACTAATTAGTAGTCGATTTAAAAGCACGATAGGACAACGTAACCACCGGATTTGTCACTCACGTGGACGGGACAATCATGTGATTCTACAACCATCAGACAAGACCTGACCCATTGGGTAAAAAATTACTGACACGGTAGCTGAAGGCTATCGTTGAGAGACATTTGAGGAAGGAGGGAAACCTCTTGGCCCGTACCCAGCTTAGGTAACTATCAAGCAGGATAACCACATTTCCTTCATATTTACTTCGTGGTAGGGTTTTTGTGGGAGCCCAACTATATAAGTACCGAATATTCATCGTATATACAGCATTGATATTGTTGGATGCCTGTTTGACGGTTGTGTGAGCGAAATCTTGGCTTTTAACTAGTGTTGCCCAAATGCAAGAACAAGACGAGACTTAGCCAGTCTTGGTCTTGGTCTTGCGCCAATACACCTGGTCTTGGTCTTGGTCTTGCACTCCCAGTCTTGGTCTTGGTCTTGGTCTTGCAGCAAGAGTCTTGCAAGTCTTGCAATTACCTATTAGTCTATTACTATTTATTAAAGTTTATTTTAAATCTTAGAAAAACGTATTAGAATTGGAACATCGTGAGCTTGAATTAACATAGCCATAGTAAAGATCAAGCAGATTAATAAATTACTGAAGATTTGATAAATCTTCAGTAATTTATTAATCTGAAATTTTGATACATCAACTGACCTATATGTCGTTTAAAAACTTAAGAAATATAATGACTGAATGTACAATAATAGTACCTAAGTAATTAGTTTAAAACCATATAATCAATATTATAATATATACTTACTAGAATAAATTATTATGACATCTACTACCTATACTTACCATTTTATCGTAATCATAATACTACTTGCGTGATCATTATAATGTATTCCTTTTCATTCTAAGCACTCTGAAACTTATTTATTCTTTGGAATACCTGTAGGTACTCTTAAAATTCGAAATTATTTTGCATGAGTATACCTACGCCCTGTGGCGGCCATAAAATAGTGTCAAATGTTGTGATTTCGGCGCTGCGGCAACGATTGTTGTATATGATTTCAAAAGAATCCGCCGGCACGTAACCATGTACTTCCGAAAAACGGCAAATTTCTTTGAGAAGTAAGTACAAAACTTTTGATGCCGCATTATCAAAGTGCCGATGATTAAAACATAACTATGCATGCACTCAGTTTGATTTTAATGGAAATTTTTTTATTCGCTATAAAGGTATGTTTATAGTAATAGTCGTAATCCGCATAGGTCCAGTTTTTCATATTCTTTGATACAGTTTTTTGCGTCTCATAGAATTCCTAAGCGTACCTATACACCGAACTGTTACACCTAACTACTCCGTGGAATAGCGCTAAGTCCTAGGTGCAAGACGCAAGAGTCTTGCAGGCTAAGTCTTGTTCTTGCTCAAGTCTTGCACGGTCAGTCTTGGTCTTGGTCTTGCTAAAAATATGCGGTCTTGTTCTTGGTCTTGCAAAAACGCAAGAACAAGACCATGACTGCAAGACCAAGACTGAATTTGAGCAACACTACTTTTAACCGACACGGAGTAGCAAAGTTGCCTAATGCCGTTTCTACACTAAAATCTTTAAAACTTCGCAATGGACATGGATGCAGTTTTCATCAATAAACAGTCAAACAGTCAAGAAAATGGTTTATATGTATAATACATGCGTATTTTAGTAGAAAAAGGCGATAATTTCATCATTGCTAGCAGCAAAAAAGCTGTTCTTCAATCTAAAATGATCCTTAGTAGTATAGTGAAGTCAGGACGGGTATTTAGTCGATAAATATTTAAAAATAACATGTATCCAATTACAAATTGAAACACACGTGCATACTTAATTTGTATGTCAAGTAAGTAATGTTTAATCACCACTTGAGAATGTAGGTGTGTAGTAGGCGTCTTGGTAACAATTAACGATAAAAAAACATCCAACTCATACAAATGCAAGACCTGATTTCTCCATTTTACACACAGTTTTATTTATTTATATAGATAAAGTGTCTGACTGTGATTTCCAAATACGTAAAGTCGCTTATTTGAATGTTACTTAAACTCAACAATCATTCTTTTTATTTTTATTTGTCGGTCTGTGTATCGATACTCTTGTGCTGATAAAAAAACGTTCGGATTATTACTGAAAGTGATCTATTTATTTCATCAAAGTTAATTGAGATTATAACTCAAACATTTTTTTATTTCTGTTAAGGATCAAAAATAATTTATATTAGTATAAATTAGCATTATTTTTAGTTATATATTCATCTGGGGATAGGACTAGGCGTTGCTTTTTTTCCATTATAATTGTTAGTGAGCAAAATGGTGCAGTTAATAACTAAGCTACTCTGCCTCTATATTTATTTGTTATGCTTTTACTGCTAAATATTCTTATTATTGATCGTTTAATCTAAATGAAAACTCCCGGCGGCTTGATTTTTTCCGACATGTTTAAAAATTGTCGTTCTATTTCAACTTATTTACACAAAATCCTTAATACATTATATACTTGAACCCTCCTCATGAATCAACCTGTCTATTAGAGAAAACTGCATGAAAATCCGTTGAGTTATTTGGAGTTTATCGCGCACTGTAAGGGACAGACAGACAGACGCGGCTGGAGGACTTTGTTTTATAATATTACTAGCAACCCGCCCTGGCTTCGCACGGGTGCAGTGATATGAAATCACAGTAGAAACTTCTAAAATTATTAGTGTTCCTTTACTAAATTGTTCACTCTATTTATAAAAAACGCATCAAAATCCGTTGCGTAGTTTTAAAGATTTAAGCATACATAGGGTTATAGGGACAGAGAAAGCGACTTTCTTTTATACTATGTTGTGATGATAACGTATCAGTGATAAATAATAATTAGTCAACCATAGAGGATACTTCTATATCCTTCTATCTTCTTCTATACTTACTTCACTTGGTGGGGGCTTTGTGCAAGCCCGTCTGGTTAGGTACCACCCACTCATCAGTTATTCTACCGCCAAATAACAGTACTCAGTATTGTTGTGTTCCGGTCTGAAGGGTGAGTGAGCCAGTGTTAATACAGGCACAAGGGACATAACATCTTAGTTCCCAAGGTTGGTGGCACATTGACGATGTAGGGAATAGTTAATATTTCTTACGCGTCATCGGGTGGCCCATATGCTCGTCCGCCAACCTATACCATAAATAAAAATACTTGCTCATATTCTGTTATGGTAAGAAGTAAAAGAGAGATACGTCTCTTCTGTCTCGAGACGTGGGATTGAACCTTTCGACGCAATACGGTACGACGGCCAAAGCTCATCAATTGTCTTGTGATCGTCTTAATCGAATGCAATTGAACGACTTGCTTCTGGGAACGCTTATTGGTGGCCCTTGACATCTTAGTGGCTGAGTTTATTACATCGATATTATTTTCGACCAATTTTTTTTAATCATTTGTAATAATTGCGACTTTTTTTACAATAGTAATTATATAAAAGTAAAGTAAAGTAACAGCCTGTAAATTTCCCAATGCTGAGATAAGGCCTCCTTCTATTAAGGAGAGGGTTTAGAACATATTCCATTGGTGGAATGCACATGTGGCAAAATTTCACAAATGGTTTCCTCACGATGTTTTCCTTCACCACCGAGCACGAGATGAATTATAAACACAAATTAAGCACATTATATAGTGGTGCTTGTCTGGGTTGAACCCGAAATCATCGGTTAAGATGCACGCGTTGTAACCACTGGGCCATCTCAGCTCAGGAATTATTTATTTGTACCATTTACATATTAATGAGCGACGGGTGCAATAATGTGACATCACAGTAGAATCTTCTAAAATCATCAGTGTTTCTTCATTATACTGTTCATGTACAAAAACCTTCCTCTCGAATCACTGAATTTATTAAAAAGAAACGCATAAAAATCCGTGGAGTTGTTTTAAAAATTTAAGCATACATTATATAGGGACAGAAAAAGCGACATTGTTTTATACTATGTATTGATTTGAGGTTATTTAAAAATTCGCTAATCTGTAATAATCTGCATCATACATAAAGATGAGGTTTGTCACTATCATTGTAACACATTATCCAAAAGTGTAGTTTATACATACCTTATTAAATTTGACAATAGTACCGAAATTAGATATATTAAAAAAATAAAGTTTTCTTTACATTTACGGTTTATAGAATTATCTGTAAGGCCCAATTTTAAATGACCCGTTAAAAAACCGTTCATTTATATTATGAAGAAACAAAGTTTGACATTTTATATATACTATACATATATATTTTAAATTATAAGTTAATTTAAATAAAGAACATTTTTATAAATTACATCATATTTATTGTTATTGGTTCTTATAAATCTATCTTGGTTATTATAAATCGCTATTAAATATGTGCAGTCAATAACTAACTTCGTAACCTACAACCTACACAAAAATATAATTCTCGTTAACTAACATTTGTCATCCCAGTATCATATTGTGTAAATAACAAATGTTTTTATACTCTATATTCAAACAGTCCAATATGCATAAAGAATGGTTCCATATGTCGGTTCATAAAAAAAATATTTTAAATTTCGTACACACATTTTGTTTTTTTTTTTTAACAAAAGTTTTAATTTATTCTGCCAAATGTCAAAATATTTAAGGGTCTATCGCCATGTCTGAAATCAATAACGCTATCATTGATCGATTAAACACCCACGTGATCAATACAATAATATAATTGTCTAATTCAAAGCACAGATGCATAATCAATTTATAACTGTTAATTTTAATTACAATCCTTATAGTTTGGTTCTATGATCCAATAAGTTGACGCACGTCACACTTTTTGCCGTGGTATATTGTAAAAAAAAAATTCAGTGTTGCTATTTTTTAATTCCTCAAACGTATAAAACCTTTTTTGTTTTTTAATATGATAATTAAGAAAATGCATTTGATTATCGATTGCAATTGAAAATTGAGTTGAAACTAATAATATAAAATGTCGTGTTTGCCTGCCTGTGTTTATGGTATACCAATTGTTGTAATCGCTTCCGAATTAAGTACTACAGCACCATCTAAATAGTTAAAGAAAATTATTAGAATATTAATATATGTATCTCTTTACAAATTACCTTAAAATACGTTGATGATTGATATATAAGGTCTTACCTCTTTGTTTCCAAAAAACTAGCCTATGTCCGTTCTCAGGCTCTAGATTATTTGTGTACCAAATTTCATTAAAATCTAGTCGTATTGGCGTGGAAGCGAGACAAACAGACAGAGTTATTTTCGTATTTATAATATTAAGTATGGATTAATTAAACGCGATGAGAACGGAGTCGCGGGTCTCAACGCAGCCGTTGACTAACGAACGCTCACATTATTTTTCTACTATAACACGGATCATAAAATATAATGGGATGTGGGAGGAAGACTATAAAGTTGATATGTGTTACTGAAATCGGATGAAGAATCGGGAAGTGTTCGGCTCGGTGTGTCGACAACTAATTTTAAATAATCTTAATTTTATATGCATACTAGTTAACACCGCTGACTTTGCTGTTTCGGTTTTTCAGTCTTCATTATCAGGCGATAGTTATAACCCAAAGTCCTTTTGTCAAACTTTGTTTCATACTAAATTTTATCAAATTTGATTTGTGGAATGAAATGGAACGCCTTCAACGTAACGTACGTACGTACGTTCTGCGTAACAGACAGATAGACTTTAGCATCTATAATCTTATTATAGATATTCCAAATTTAAATTGTTTACCTTAAACTAATTCTATTAGCATTGTTATGTTTGCCCCCTCCTGTCAATACAAGCTATTCCATTAAATACATAAGGTATTATATGTATGTTATATATTTCTGAAAATTATTTATATTATATATTTTAGTTGAAAAATTTAACTTTTTCCCTAGGAGACAAAAACCAAACGTCCAAACTGCGACTGCAACTACGAAAAATTACAAATACAGAATAAAAAAAATATTATGCAATTATCAAACAATAATATCAATGTAATAATATTATCATTATATTCTATTCTATCTGTATGACAAGAATTGTTAAATTATAACAAAACGCTATGATATATAATATGATCTAGACTCTAGATAATTGTATATCTAGATAATTCAAACAAATTACGCTAGACAATCTCAGTAAATCTCAGTGAACTAGATTACAATCAAGGTGATACAGTACAATGCCAAATAGAGTCCCGTATCCACTTGACCCAACCATTATCCCGATTAGTGCGTCACTGATAAGAGCCCTACTGTTCTAGTGATGTCTCGGCTAGCAACAGATATCGATATTTATAAAGCTAATAAATATTAACGTAACGTAACGTCACAGCTAAAACTGATGCTCCAGTAAATAAAATAAATCGATCTTAGAAAATAGATGCTTTGAATATTTTACAAGGGCTTTTAACTTTTTTAGTGCTTCATTCTGTTTCATATATTTGGAGATATGCCAAATTCAAATCCAGATTGATTTTTAGTGTTCTCATTCGTTTTTAGAATAATAAAATGATCGTTTTAATACATACCTAACATCAAAACTATGCGCTAACATAATATCGAATGCACGTGATCTATTACA
This sequence comes from Vanessa cardui, assembly GCF_905220365.1. Taxonomy (NCBI): domain Eukaryota; kingdom Metazoa; phylum Arthropoda; class Insecta; order Lepidoptera; family Nymphalidae; genus Vanessa; species Vanessa cardui. Next base: position 9,691,121 of record NC_061143.1, read on the forward strand.
GGTAAAGATATTCGATTTGAATACAATAAATTAATAATTAATGTAATGTTACAAAGATGATGATACTGCGACGTTTAACTCGTGTCTTTCAGAAAAGTCCTAACAATTTCTAATGACAAATATTGTCAGGCAAAATTAAAGGAAATTACACACACTTATGCACTTTCTAACATGCCAGCAACCGCGTGAGCTGAAAAGAGTTTTACTATCTAAATGACGTCTAATCTCGGTCTGCAAGCAAAGGACAAGAGATCGTTGGGTTTAATTAATTATCGATTACTTATGACAGTCGTGTCGTTTCCATATTGAACTATAGTACGACACACCTTAGATGTAGCATCGGCAAAATTAGTGAAACCGATCACATCCGACTTAAGTACACTATCCAAAATTATTAAATATGTCGAATGGCGCGATAGGGAGCTTCTTCTTCTTGATTCTATAGCTATAGCAATCGGTTTTTATTGAATTTGCCGATGCTACATCAAAGTTGTGTCGTACTATACTAAACACAATGGATGCTAAACATTTTGACACGATGATGCCACAAGGGCATTGTGGTCTGGATAGATTCCAATATTTGCTTACTATACAAAGGACCTGTGTCTTAAATGATAGCGTATCACTAATAACATATTAAACAATATTAATTTAACGAATGTTTATTTATTTATTCGTTCTATAAATATCGTTAAGCGTACAATCTTATTTGTATTTATGAATCTTGTTTTTGTTGTTGTTGTTGTTCGAAAATAAGTACGAATATTCGGTAAATAAAAAAAAAGTCAAAGTTTAAGCCATCCGTGCGTTTGTGCGGAAGTATAAATGCACTCATAATTCACTCAATCTCGTAGTTCGAACTACAAGAATACTACGTCCTTACAACAGGACAGCAGCCTATAAAGGGTTCAGATGTTCAGGATCGACGACTTCAACTTATGAAAACTATGGTATAACTACGATATATTAACGCTACCGACGCTGATGACGCATTTACAAAAAAAAATCAGAGTAACTCGGTCTAAAAACAGAGTCGAACCCAAACTGTGTAATCCAAGGGGTCATTCATTTATTACATATGACATAAGTTTTCTCACAAGTCAAATAGTCCCTAAGATAGACATTAAAATCAAATATATAATAAATTACATCGATAAATTAGTCAAAAAATATGTACATCCCTATCCGCGAACCCCTGTTACACGGCGCGCATTAAAATCGTTATTCAATTGTCCATCTTGTATTGTAGACCAATGATGGCACTTTATTAGACGAACCGTGACGTGAGATTAAGAGATTTTCTCGCACTAATCAACCTTTGACCTTAAGATATCCCTATATCATAGACCGCCTCTTTGGTTTAGCTAACAACTATTATGCTGCAGACTCAGAGTCTAAGTACAATAAAAATACATTGCCTTATAAACCCGTCATATATTAATTATTAATTTATTATATTCATCTGATTATAAGTTATTAGTTAAAACTGGAAATTATACATAAATTGAAAACAACTATAGTCTCTTTTAAGTAAGCTTTGTTCAGTTCAAATGATTGCCATACCAGTACTTATTATATTTATTTTTACTTTGTGGTATAATACATTATATAGTAACTAATAGCATTTAGAAACACGTCACATATATGTTGAGACATAAAAAGCGAAACACACATACGATTAAATAATATTAATTCAAAAATATATTTTAACATAATTGATGATGAACTTTAATAGCACAGTTTTAAGGTTTATTTATTAATTCAATCTTCACTAGTACATACTCCTTGATGAATTGGGGTCGTGAGCGGTCAAATTATTATATTCCATATTTAAATTAACACTTATTAGATTATTATACATTGTCATTGTCAGTTATTTTAGGCACTATAGTGTATATCCATAGCCTAAAGCAGTAAAAGAAAAATAGAACGCGTTCTCTGCCAAAAATTAAAGTATTTAAAAAATTCAAGAGTAATTGTAACATAATATTTAATTTAACATTAATATATCCATTGCCTTTTTTAATCTTATTTGTAGAGGCTGTTTATTATATGACGGCGTTTCCGTCCTATATCAGGTTGACAAGCTGTCAACCTAGCGAAGCGTCATTGTTGATGGAAGGCGAGCAGCCATCTTGAACGAGACGGCGCCCGTTTACCACACTTATGACGAATCGCTGTGATTGCCGCCATATTGCCGTTTTGTTTAAACTATTTTAGTTGATTTTTATGTGAAAGTGCTGTGTATTCGAACTATTCCTGTGACTACAGTGATTATTAAATTGTAATTAACATTTTGGACTGGATCGTTTATTTTACCACGCCCATCTACCCGCTCTAAATAAAATGAGTTCTGGTGACGGCCCTTCTTCTGGTGAAAGCCCTCTTGGCCTTTCATCAGAAGTGGGATTCGATGGTGCTCAAGTTGAGTGTCAACGGACAAAATCGGATGCCGAAAAGTTACTAAGCACTATGGAGGCGTTGTTATCTCGGGTTCTCGCAAGTCAGCAAACACCAACTGTTAACACTACTCATTCTACGCAATTGCTACCTTTTAATCCAGACGACGAAGAATCTGACGTTAAGGCTTGGTGCAATATAACCGAAGCTATCGTTCTTAAGAAAAATTTAAACGGAATAGACTTGCTCATGGCCCTTACCAGCGCCTTGAAAGGACGAGCTGCAGCCTGCATTACTAAAGTGAATATAAACGAAATGACCTGGACCGTAGTCAAGCAATGTCTACTGGCGAAATTTTCAAAACCAAAGTTGCCGCAGGATTACTTCGACGACAAATTACGATTTCAAATCGCTGCCAAAGAAACAGCTTCCGAATCTGCACTACGTCTGTGGAGCTTGATTGAACGGATTCCGAAGTGCACGATGCCTGAAGAAGTAGTTACTGGATTTGTGATATCAGTGTAAAAAAAGGATGGACTTATACGTCGCGAATTAAATGCTCACAATATTACGACTCGCACTCAACTATTTCGAGTACTCGGAGGTGTGTCCTTAAAACGCCAATCGGATGGTGGTGGAGATACCAGTAAGCCTGAGATCAAGTGTTTCCGGTCAGTTGAAAGATTCTCAGGCAGATGCAGCTTCTGTGGAATAAGAGGACATCGCTTCGCAGACTGTCGAAAACGTCGTGACAACTTCGGATCTGCATCTCAAGAGGTACCGAGCTCGTCACAAACATTGGAAAAACAACTTCCGTGTCTTGCTACACTTGTGGAAAAAAGGACACGTGACAACTAACTGTCCTGACAAGAAGAATGGAAGCAAGACTGCGGTCAAAGAGGTCCAACAATGTGAGCACCGTCCCTCCAGGGGGACTTTGAAAACATCATCCGGTGAGTCTGTCCCTTTTTTATTTGATAGTGGATCATCTTGTTCGCTTTTAAAAGAAAGTTATTGCAATAAACTTTTGGGTACTGCGCGTAAAGACGTTGTTTATCTTAGTGGTATCGGTGGTAATGATCTGCTATGTACTACACAAATTCTAAGTGAGGTTGAAATCGGTGATCGCCTTATTAGTTTGCTCTTTCACGTAGTACCAGATTGCAACATATCAAATCCTATTATAAATGGCAGATATATTTTTGATTTAGGGTTACGTGTTAAAATTGACAGTGATAATCTTGTTATATATGCCAAAGAACAATCAAATTTTTGTAATAAATCGGATCCTTTAGATTTATATCAAATGAATACAGATTTACAAGGATGTGATAAGGATATGTTGATTTCAATTTTAAGAAAATATTCTGATAATTTTATCGAAGGTACACCGACTAAACGAGTTAAGACAGGAGTATTTGAGATAATTTTGGTAGACCCTCAAAAAGTAGTGTATAGACGTCCTAACAAACGCGCACCTATAGAGAAACAAATAATTAAGGAATAAGTCAAAAAATTGTTAGATGCTGGAGTTATCCAAGAGAGTTCCTCTCCTTTTGCAAGCCCGATTGTCCTCGTTAAAAAGAAGGACAATTCGTTTAGGCTTTGTGTAGATTATAGGGAGTTAAACTCTAATACTGTATCGATAACAATAATGCGGTTCGCTTGGATGTCGATTTGATTAGGGAGGATGCTTCGATAAATATTCAGAAAGCTGCTGAATCTGAAACTGTTAGATTTAACCACGGTCGCGCAAAAATTAAACCATTTTCTAAAGGTGATTACGTGTTCATTAAAAACAACGAACGCAATAAAACTAAATTGGATAGGAAATTCAGAGGTCCTTTCGTAATTACAGAAGTTTTAAATAATGATCGTTACGAACTTAAAAGCATAGCAGGTAGTTCCAATCGAGTTCTTAAATACTTTCACGAGAATTTGCGCGCAGTGCCCCAGGGACATATCGGATCACTAGAAATCGCGACTAGTCTTTTGAATGAGGATGAGGCCGAGACGGCGTCGGATAATGAAGACAATATATTAGGCTTTAATAATGAGAACGAGTCATTGGACCGTCTAGACACCTTGACCGTATGCTCGGATACCGCTTCCGCGGACTCACGTACTATGTCGGCCAACTCAGACACAATGAGTGCTCATTCAGACCCCGAAACGTGGGACGTTATTAACGAAGTTAAAATACATTGAAACAAGACAATTCACCATCATAGGTAGGTATTTGTCTACATACTATACTTACTGCCAGGTGTTGAATGTGTAATGAACGTCGTGAATATTTTGAGTGTTTAGAAATTTGTTTGATTAGATGATGAACTTCTTAGTCCCAGAGAGTAGACGAAATTTGTCGTCCGAGCCTCACCCATGCAGAGGGTCAGCTTGTCATGTGATGAACCTAGCATCATCTGACGAAAATTGTCGTCCGAGTCGGGTCCATTACGAGGGCTGACTTGTCCTGGGTGATTGCTAGTTATAAGTGAGACGAAAAGCGTCGTCCGGGCCAAATTCTGCCAAGGATTGGCTTGTCTGGCTATTCGTAAAGACGAAAGGTGTCGTCCGGGTCATATCCTGCCAAGGATTGGCTTGTCTGGCTATTCGTAAAGACGAAAGATGTCGTCCAGGTCATATCTTGGATGAGGTAGACCTGTCAGGATGTTTAAATATGTGAAGTGTGGGACACCACTCTGACAAGAGACATATTTTAGATAGAACATTAAAATTTAGGTTCATATTTCCAAAGGATTGGTCTATCTGTGGTGCTGAGTAGTTGATAAATAGCATTAAGTCAGGATGAACGAGCAGATTACGCAGTTAACTTAATTTGTTTCAGATTAAACGCCCGTGGACGGTCGAATGTCAGTCTGGCCGTGACGGCGTTTCCGTCCTATATCAGGTTGACAAGCTGTCAACCTAGCGAAGCGTCATTGTTGATGGAAGGCGAGCAGCCATCTTGAACGAGACGGCGCCCGTTTACCACACTTATGACGAATCGCTGTGATTGCCGCCATATTGCCGTTTTGTTTAAACTATTTTAGTTGATTTTTATGTGAAAGTGCTGTGTATTCGAACTATTCCTGTGACTACAGTGATTATTAAATTGTAATTAACATTTTGGACTGGATCGTTTATTTTACCACGCCCATCTACCCGCTCTAAATAAAATGAGTTCTGGTGACGGCCCTTCTTCTGGTGAAAGCCCTCTTGGCCTTTCATATACTATAAAAAAATTATAAATATTTACGAATTGATTCTCTTTCCTTACTATATTCATAGAGCGCATATCGACCTACTTTCTAAATTAGCAACATGATCTTACACAAATTAGAACTCATCAATTACTTATAAAATACCGTTGAAAGAAAATAATTGTATGTTGATTAGTATGCATATGAAGAATTCATTGTTTGGACAATTATCATAGTATATAATTACTTATGTATTTTTAAAATAGACAGGCTAGTGACCTAATTGCCAAATAAGTCACTTGATGCCGATGAACTGCAGCTAGAGGCATTTATACTGCAAGAAATATCAACCATTCTTTACATCGTTAATGCGGTACCGACTTTGGGAGTTGCGATGTCATGTCCCTTGTGTTTGTATCTAAACTGGCTTTCTCACTCTTCAAATTGGATCACATCCATACGAATTATAGCTGTTTGGCGATATATACGACGATTGAGTAGCTACGTACTGAACTAAACAAATTTTTTTTTATGCTATAGGTTGGCGGACGAGCATATGGGCCACCTGATGGTAAGTGGTGACCATCGCCCATAGACAATGACGCTGTAAGAAATATTAACTATTCCTTACACCGTCAATGTGCCACCAACCTTGGGAACTAAGATGTTACGTCCCTTGTGCCTGTAGTTACACTGGCTCATTCACACTATTTGGCGGTAGAATAACTGATGAACATAATTTGCTTTTAAAACGTAATAGCAATACTGTTTTTAATAACACATCAAAGAAGTGAAAACCCAATATAAGCCAATAAACGAAGAAATCAAACAGAAGAAATTTTGAAAAAAAATATGATGCACGGGCAAACATCAGCCAGTGGATGTAGCTTTATTGATAACAAAAATAGACCAAACATTTGATCAGACGTAAATGTTAAGTCGAATAATTTTTTCCCTCCGTCAACTGTAAAGCTATTCTGTAATAAGAAGCAATTCTATCAAAGCCTGTCATTGATTGAACACAAGTCTGAAATGTCAAAATATGATATGTGACATTTTCACCTCTTGGCATAAATAAAAGCAAAAAATAGATATATGACATTGACTACACTAATTTTTTTTTTAAATATAAAATAATTTATTAACATTAGAATTAACAACATTAAATGCTTAAATATACAAATATGAACTAAAACTAGTTACTGTATAAATCTTGACCGCGTGGAATGGTGGCAAGAATGCTAGCAGCATTTCCCCGTTGAGTCGCAATTCCGATCCTCTGGGCAAAAAACGAACCAGATCTCCTGTCACCAGTGGAGGCGAGGTGTTATTAGTGTTGCTGTCGAAACGCTCGGCCCTTGGAGTAGTGGTGCAAAAAGCTTCATCAAAAGTATAACACCTCGCCTCATTGCCTACACTAATTATAAAATTTATAATATACATGTATCTGAATGACGTATACTGTAGAACAGCTGTCAACATTTCATGAGTAAATCTTGAAGTGAATTCTTACAGAATCGCACTATAACTGTACTAAATCACTTACACATTTAATTTATATTGAACTGTGTGTATATTGACATAATAAGTTCACATCTCACATTATAGACCGGGAGATGATAATGACAAAATATTTGGTCATTTGTACCAGTGTGGCGGTTCTTCAGGGGTCTAATTACGTAAAGGCAAAAAGGAAAATGATGGTCATACCGCTCGCACCGGCGGCCTAATCGCGTGGGCTTTAATCGAACGTGTCGGAAAAATAGCGAGTGTCGAACGATTTGTTCCACAAAAATGCTTGTATTTTCAGATAGTCGAAAAAAAACGGAGTAGGCGGTAGCGTAATGCCATACTTCTCGGGTGTGGCTTACAGCCCGCCATACCGACGCGAATACATTAATTTTAATAGAACAATTGAACCATTTGTACCAGGCTATTTTTTTGATAGCTAATTATCGTCGAGTTGCCATTCACGAAAATCACCTTGCCATACTTTTCCGACAGTTCCCAGTTGCCGCCATATCACTGCAAAGGAGTATTTTTTTTTTTGGCCAAACGATTTGTACCAGTATTGCATTTGAATTATTGGAAAGTATTTGGCAAAATGTGACCGTTTTTATTTTTCCCATACTTCTAGTAGGGGGAAAAAGTGCTGCTACACTTGTAATACTTATTTATTTAACACCTTTTTAAAATACGACTGTAAAACACGTAAAATTATTTTTTACATCATTTTAATAGAACAATTGAACCAAATGGTTCAATTGTTCTATTAAAATTAATGTATTCGCGTCGGTATGGCGGGCTGTAAGCCACACCCGAGAAGTATGGCATTACGCTACCGCCTACTTCGTTTTTGTTCGACTATCTGAAAATACAAGCATTTTTGTGGAACAAATCGTTCGACACTCGCTATTTTTCCGGCACGTTCGATTAAAGCCCACGCGATTGGCCGCCGGTGCGAGCGGTATGACCATCATTTTCCTTTTTGCCTTTACGTAATTAGACCCCTGAAGAACCGCCATACTGGTACAAATGACCAAATATTTTGTTTTATATCATCTCCCGGTCTATTATAGGTAATACATAAAAATCTATCACGTTAAATGAATATCGGTATGCATTAGTATAAAAGTGACAATCGTACTTACAAAATGTCTTAGTGTGCGTGAGACAAAAAAATACAGATTATATTATATTTATTTATTTTATTACAACACCGATATCTTGACAAATCACGCGTCGCGAAAATAGATCTTGTATGTACGTTGTGAAAAATTAATATCAATGTAAAATTCAAATCAAATCAAAATAAACTTTATTCAAGTAGGCTTTTACAAGCTCTTTTGAATCGTAATTTTACAATTAAGTGAAGCTACCACCGGTTCGGTAAGTAGATTCTACCGAGAAGAACCGGCAAGAAACTCAGTAGTTACTCTCATTCTACATTTAAAAAATACAAAGTCAAGTTAGTTAAATACAATTGTTTAAATGAATATATTCTGCTTGGAAGTCAACAGGTACGAATTAACTCCAGGCTTTTTTATCATCTATAAAATCTTGTATCGAATAATATGCCTTTTTTACCAATGTATTTTTTATAAACGATTTGAATTTACGAAACGGCAAAGTTAAAAATGTCTGCGGAATTTTATTATACAAACGGATACCTTACCCCAAGAAGGATTTATTGACTTTGCGGAGTCGGAAACTTGGCGTTATAAGCTTACCCTTACTTCTAGTGCACATACAATGACTATCACTGATTTTATCAAAGTGATCAATGCTACTGTGAATATACATAATATTGTTGTAAATACACAGTGACATGAACAATCAATACAAATAAACAATCTTGCACTGGGAATCATTAAGTTTCACTACACGAGGTAACACTGTTAAATGTGATAATTTAAACCATACTGGTTGTAATAGACGACAAGCTTTAGAAAACTAAGCAATTAATGTTGAATTGCATTTTCACAGCTGATGTGTTAATTTTGTTAATTGATGTTTTCTGTATTGAAATATTCGAGAAAGTTTTGTGTAGACGCAAATCGAAATCTATGTTGTTTAAGAAATTTCCCACAGAAATTCATTAATTTTTAATCTGTTTTAACTAGTATATTTTCAAATTTTTATTGTATAATGATTAATTATATTATTTTATATAACTAAACGTTTCAAAATGCTTCTCCTTTTCCCATTTGATAATACCTATCCAAGGAATATTTGCAAAGTTTTGTAAACGTATACACTTTTATTGTTCCATTTATGAAAAATTCATTTTAATCGAGTTCCAGGCTATTCGTGTCACGTGGTGTGTCACGTCGTCATTTCCGAAGTTAACATAAACGTGACGTCACAATCTTTCACAGCATTATCATTCACACAATTATGTGTATGCGTAAATACATTCAGGCTACAATCACGGCCTGTGCACTCCTTAACGTAGATATAAAATCTTAGGAAGCAGCACAAATCTTCAACATGCGTATTCGCGTTAATATTCGCGAAAGCCGTTTACGCTGGTTCATGGTTACTTCTGCGCAGATGTGGTGCTAACATTAGATTAAAAGTTCGTTTAGTTCTTAATTGATATTTAGATATTCTCTTATCAGTCCGTGTATTAAAATCTGTCAACATGTCAAATTGCATTCAACTTACTAACTACAGAGTCTGCAATATTAAAACAATGACCACAACTCAATACATCTGATCGCAGTGAAACCTATTTAGTTTTGAACTTTTTACGTTTCAGTTTAATCGTCATGTTTCTTTACATGTACAGAAAGGCGATGGTTCTCATCGTTTTCTTCAGGCTTTTTATTTATTTATCTTCATACTAGCTGTAGCCCACGCATTCGCTCGCGCTTAAGGGGTTAGGGCTCCCGTTTGGTTGTCACATGTTACGAAAAAAAGTAACCTATGCCCTTCCTTAGAGTTAAAATTTGCTTCATACCAAATTTCACCAAATTCGGTTCAACGGTTTGATTGAGAAAGAACAACAAACAGACAGACAGAGTTACTTTCTCACTTAACATATTATTAGATATTTCCAAACTTAAATAAAAATCATGCAAAGTTAAACTATGTACAATAAAAGACAAATAATCTTACCAATACAAACACTACCCCTACTTTCTTAATTGATACAGAATTAAAAGAAAGTGTATACAGCCGAACGTTTGAAAATGAATTAATGGTATTTTCGTAATCAATAATGTAAAAGCAATCAGACGAACGAGACTGATAGCCCAGAAAGCGTTTGATGGTGTTTGAACGCTCCTTTGATTCCGTAAGTCGCTACTGTTTGAAACACCGCATTGTAAACATTATGGCGTATTTCTTTACGCGTCTGCTTATAACATATCTTGACAACAATTTTACCAAAGTTAAAATAAAAGTCAAAAATCTCTGTCTATACATATTGGAATGTCTGTTTGTAACATTTAAATAGCCCTTTTTTCTCTATGCATTCGTATACATACACGGTACATATACCAAAATAACATTTTTTACAATTTTTATCTGTCTATTTGTTCCGAGTAATCTCTGAAAGGCATGGACCGATTTTCATGGGACTTCCACTGGCAAATAACTGATATAATAAGGAGTATCTTAGGCTGCAATAATATTTTTCTTTGTTAAATTCAAACGCGTACACGGTCGCAGACACAGCTCGTTCAAAATAAAAGTGTTTATAATAATTTCCTATTGATAGCCAAAAATCTACCACTGATTCGGCATTTAACACCTCAGACCCAAGAGGAACCGGCGAAACAAAATCAGAGAGATCAATTTTTTTTTTAATATCATGGAATACTAATACCTACCATAATACGAAAAAGGTATTTTAAATTATTGACTAATATTTGTTCGAATTATTTGATTTAGTGGATTGTTTTTAGTTTTATTTTAGTATGGGCTAATTGAACTTATTCCTCAATGTTGATGATATTATGACTACTAATCAACTGTATCTGCTACTGGAGAAACATTTGGCGCTTCCTTCATCAGGCCGCTCCAGTGCGATATGATGTATAGACATGAAGATCTCCTAACGGTCTCCTTCAAGAGCCAACATGATATAAATCTATACTAATATTATAAATGTGAAAAATACTCTATATGTATGTCTATCGCTCTTTCCAATTAAACTAATGAACCGAATTTGATGAAATTTGTGATAAAGTAAACTTGAAATCGAAGGAAGGACATAGGCTAATTTTTTGCTTAACACGTGACAACCAACCTGATGAACCTGATGACCTCAGACGAGAGAACATAGTTGACAAGTATTCAATACATAAAAAGGTTTAATATTTAATTTGTGTATGCGTCCTCTATACTCCTAATACAACCCCTATAACGTAACGAAACCGCGGGCAACAACTAGACCAAACATAAATAAGGCAATTGAAAATTTATCCGATCCTCACCATCTTCAGTTAAAATACACGTAGGTCTTCTCAATTAACGGGACCATGGCTCTCTGCTGAAAATTAATCCATACTTATATTTTAAATGCGAAAATAACTCAGTCTGACTGTCTGTTGCTCTTTCACGGTTACACCACTGAATAGAATGTGATGAATGTTGTTATGGAGCTAGCTTGAATTCCAATTAAGGTCACCGTCAAGTATTAGACATAAATACCCTAAAAACTCGCGTGAAGCAGCGGTTGAACGCCAGTAATATATATTATAATAAGTAATAATGTAATTTCGCATACCCGCACCTGATATTATTTTTTGGAAATTGAACCACAGGTTGATGTTCTCTGCTTTAAATTAATTGGAGCAATGAAATATCTATTTCGGTATAGCAAATCATTCTTGAGCCCTTGATGTGTCTTGTTTGTTTAGAAAAATATTCAAGGAGGAATAAATAGATTTATTTATAAGTTTGACGAAAATAAATGAGCTGTTGATGTGTTTTCGTCGAAAACGTAAAAAAATGTTTTTGCTAAAACATATTTTCCGAATAAAAACTCAGCAAAATTATTATTGAATTTATCCCTATCCGAAATAATGTCATGAAAACTTGATAAATACTATAAAATTTATATTAGGTTCAGAGAAAAATTATATGTACCTAGTCAAAAAACATATGTATATAGTCGTGAGTGTAGAGTTGGCTAAGCTTACACAAATATTGTCGTTGAAACTGAACTAAGCTTTGCTCAATATGGAATTGGTTCTATTTCAATTTGCAAGATTTGATATAACTAAAACATATAAAATAAAATCTTGTAGAAAAGCGCATTTAATTCATGTTTAAAATTGTACTAATAATTACAGCAATAGTTACCACCCTCATATAAAGGTTGATATAATAAGTGTTAGGTACTCAAACATGTACTAAAGAGTAACAAATAAACAAACCCTTTCATCCTTTCACCCTTCAAACGCATTTGAAATATTAGGTTATTTTACATCATATGTTAAATTTTACTTAACATAATAAACGTATAACATTTCGGTCATTACACACATATTTGAAAATGACTTTTAGAGATGAAAACAATATATGATAATATTAATACGTACAATTTGATTTTCTTCAATGTTCATCTTGTATTGAACCAGCATTAGAATTATACAAAGCTCTAACAATTCAATTACTATCGCTGTGGGCTATATCTGTTGTAGATTTATTATAGCCAACTTGAGTGCCTCTTAATTACTATCTATAGACAGTGACTTGAATACAAAAAGGTATTTCCACTTCGGTCTACGAGAATTGTCCCTTTAGAAGATTTAAACAGAAAGATCACCATTTAATGAAATTGTTTTGCTTTTGTTACCTTTCAATTGGCAAAATTAACTGAGATGGATATTATAAAACTATCGACCCGCCCCGGCTTCGCTCTGGTGCAAAACTGATACTAAATGTAATACAGAATTTGTTTGTTTACGAAAACAAATTAGAAACTTCTAAAATTATCAGTGTTTCTTTTCTATAATAAAATATTATAAAAATAAAAAAATAAAAAAGCCCTTATATTTCTTGCATAGTTCATTAACAGTGTGAATGCAAAATAAGTTAACAATCAAAATAAATTAAATTAAATTAAACAAAAATAATGTGATTCTGATGATGTGAACAAATAATTAAATTAGATTATAAATATTATAATTCTTTACTATAATATCCATGTATTAATATATACAAAATCGTTCCTCTCAAATCACTCTATCTATTAAAAAACCGCATCAAAATCGGTTGCGTATTTTTAAAGATTTAAGCATACATATGAATATAATTATAGAGAAAACAACTTTGTTTGATACTATGTAGTGATGTACATTGGCTCAAACATAATTAGTATGATCTCAGATCAAGATAGATATTTGTACATTAATTAGCAGTTAATTATTTTGTATGTTCTGTTGTACTAAAGCTGTTTTTCTTTTGAGACAAGCAATACATAAGAACAAGTGACTATAAATAACTACGAGGTACTCGATGTTTTTTTTTTAGAAACTTAGAAATGGAAATCGCCATATTCCTTGTGGCTACAGCTGGCTCACTCGTTTTTCATAATGGAACATAGTAATAGAAAAGTGATGAATTTTCAAATCAAATCAAAATAAACTTTATTCAAGAAGGCTTTTACAAACAATTCTGAATCGTCATTTTACAATAAAGTCTAGCTAACACCGGTTCGGGAAGTAGATTCTTCCGAGAAGAACCGGCAAGAAACTCAGTAGTTACTCTTTTTAAATTTTCAATTTGTATAACCTAAAAAGACTAAGGGCTAGGGTAAGGGACAACTAATATTTAAAATTGAAAAAAAAAAACACATTAACTGACAAAGTTTCTAAAATAACTTTTTTCTAATATATTCCCTTACATTTTAAAATGTACGAAGCGTTTCTCGCCTTATACATTATAATTTATATAAAATATGTAAAACTACAACTAATCCTTGTCGTATTCTTAGTATAGCGCGTGGAGGAATTTTCTAAGTTGGACAGACTCAGCTAAATGAAGCTCGGTTAAATAATAATTCCCTACGAAATATATTTTTGGAAAGGCTGATAAGCAAGTGAGCTATGTAATATTAAGTAGGCACCATAATTTCAAGAAGGAAAATAGATTGAAAAAGACAAAGAGAGACAATAGTTTCTGAAATGAAAAAAATAAATAAAGGAAAACTTATAAATAATTACATCAATCGATTCAGTTGAGAAACCTTACCTTACTTGGTTGCCAGATCTTCTGGTTTCCGAAACACTGGCATATGTTAAATTAGACGTTAAATTAAAAATCAATTTACATTTTATAATATTTATTAAAACTCATATAATGTGAATTTCTAAGCGGCTCCAAGTGGAATAAATACTGATATGATAAAGGGATTCGTAATTGCTACTCACGTTGATAACTCTCGGATATATTGCGAATAAATTATGCTAATGTCTCTATTGCATTACGTACATTACAATTAGTTGTATCAACATAAGAGGCATGATAATTTTAGTACTATCATAAATTGGCTCGGAAGACACTGTAGTTTGTATTATAAGCCTGTAGTGGATTTGAGAAAGATTGTGCCTTAGACGTTTTCTGATATCGATTCAGAGCGACGTTCCTATTTCGAAATATCAACATGGTGGAATGGTCAAGAAAACAATGGCTTTTTGCTCTCACACTCATAGTGATGTCACGATGTTAATTTTACTCGATTTAATGATAAGTTGTAAGAAATTTGAACACAAATTTCGTCAAAATCGTTTGTTGGGAATATCGTTACTAAAAATCGAATTTTAAATTCCTTTTTATGTACACTTTGTTTACTTCTGTTGAAAATAAAATAAAGCTAAAGATTAAGACACGTCTCTCGACCATTACTACTCAATTCTTTGGCCATGTGGCTAGGCAGAAGGACAACCTGGAAAAACTTATAATATTTGGCCACGTGAAGGGAAGAGAGAGGAAGAGCGCTGTCCCGGTGAATAGACACGGTAAAGACATCCACAGGATCCAGTGACCGCAAATGGCACAGAATAGGAATGACTTGAAGAAGTTGGTGCGAAGTGTTCAAGAGAGCCACACGCATGGTAGTCACGACCCTCAGTGATGAGGAAACGACTAAGAAGATTGGAAATAAGACCGATGAGCAAGAGGTATTTCATTCAAACCTCTGGTCAAGCCGATAAAAAGTTTCTTGATTTTTCTATCGAGATATACTCAGCTGTCAAACGTTGGTAAGCACGTAAAGCTATTGGTCGTATGGTTAAATACTCGTGTCTGATTGGCTGTCCCGTCGGAATACTGGAGACAGATTGGAACTGGTTTTTTGCACTATGAATAATTTGCTTAGTTAATTGGTTTCCCTTGATATTCGCCGTGGTGAAAACGACATCATAATCATCATACTTAAAAACTTGATATAAAACTCGCAGTGTTGCCATCCATATTAATAAACTAACTAATTATACAACTTTTTGATATTTCCTAAGAATATTTGATAAAACCAAGTCCTAAAAGTACTCTCTTATTTAATATAAACAGGTTATAAATATGTATGTCTATTGTTTACTAATTTACGCGTTCAAAGTTTGACAATACAGGGTGAATGCTCCGGAAGAACTCGTACTACGTTGTACATTCGTAAACTTTCGAATAAATTTATCCAAAATGGGGGAGTGAGGCTGTTATTTAAAATAATATTTTTAAAAATACAAATACTATTACTAGCTGTGGTACTATTACTAGCTGTGGTGTGTGCGGTACAGCTCTTTGTTTAAACGGATCCTAAAGGGCTGTTATTATTAAATTAGAATTTAAGTTCTACTTTTAGCGATGGTATGGATGGCAAGGAATTAGATTATGTGTTCATACATATAGGTACTGGTAGCGTCTTTCAAAGGAAGTACGAAAAAAATATAAACAAATCTCAATTTTACGTATATCGTGCGATTTGCTAATAACTCATCTATATTGTGCACCAATAAGAGTTTATTATAAATATATCTTTATTTATAATAAGACACCTAACTACTTATTTCCACTTTGATTTTACTTCCTAATTTCTGATAACTTTCCAAATTTCTGATTTTCTCCTCATATAGTTGGAATCTTGGAAATTGGAGTCGAGATGGCCCAGTGGTTAGAACGCGTGCATCTTAACCGATTATTGCGGGTTCAAACCCATGCAAGCACCGCTGATTCATGTGCTTAATTTGTCTTTATAATTCATCTCGTGCTCATCGGTGAAGGAAAACGTCGTTAGGAAACCTGCATGTGACAAATTTCATAGAAATTCTGGCACATGTGTATTCCACCAACCCGCATTGGAACAGCGTGGTGGAATATGTTCCAAACCGTCTCCTCAAAGGGAGAGGAGGCCTTTAGCCCAACAGTGGGAATTTACAGGCTGTTGTTATTGTTGTTGTTGTATTGTGCACTACTAAGAGTTTATTATAAATATATCTTTATTCAGAATAAGACACTTAACTGCTTATTTGCAATTTTATTTATCTTTCAAATATGTCCTAATTTTCAAAATTTCTAATTTTCTCCGCATAAAGCTGGAATAGAGTATACATATAAACAGTATGTCAATAATTTTGGGCCAGAGACCGATTTATCTGAAAGCAACCGTACGTCTATCCGTCCGCTTATCCGTCGAGCAAATATTCGACAAGAAAAAAATCTCTTTAAAACATAGCATACCATAATAAGTTTCACTGATGATATAGTTCATTTTCAATTTAGAGAATTGCATCTCAATGGGGAAATGCTGCTAGCATTGTTGCTAAGGTCTCGTGATTTTATCTATTATTAATTTAATTAAAATTATAAATTTAAGTCCTTAGTGTAATGTAAAAATTACATATATTTAAGTAGCTGTATTTACTGAACAGTTAATTTTAATAGCATTCAATATTCATTTCACTTATCTCAACGTTTAAAGGAGAGAAATAACTAAAGATCATTAATTAACACCAATAATTGTATATTTTCTACCAATCTGTTATTACATTTAAGTGTTGTATTAACAATCACATAAAATACTAACGGAATAAATATTTACTAGCTAATAATACCGGTTACAGTTGAGATGGGTCAGTAGTTAGGACACGCGAATATATCTTGCGATTACAGGCAGGTTTTATGTTAAATTTGGTCTTGTAATTCATCTAAAATTGTATAATCAAATTGAATTTATAGCAATATGAATTAAAATCACAGAAAACAAAATCTGCTATAAGTCCTTTGACTTTGTACTACCTCTATCTTTCCATCGACTTTTTGACTTCAAGACAAGGTAGAGCGTGAGTTCGAACTTCACCTACTACAACAATAGTGTTGTCTTGCTCGGGCTAGTAGGGACAGTTGCATAGGCAAATCTTCTCCTACCTCCATAGAGAACGTTTAAGAATTCCAGGCAAAGGAAAAGCTAGTGTTTGCAACAGCGTTTTTGATGCTACGTCATAATCAACGCTCGATTAGGAACCTCTTTTATAAATGCATTTTCCAATTCAAATTAAATACTTTAAACATTCTTAATATATAATTGGAAAAGATATAATATTACTGTCTATAAATCTCGATTTTTTTTTTTGTATCGATTAAATAAAAATAAAAATTGTGCGTTATCAGCAAATTCGAAACATTTAAAAAATGACTTACTTTCCTTAAATCGTTTGAAGAACATAATGAAATAAACTATACACACAACGTAAATTAATTTAAAACTTTCTCGTACTTTCCAACGTACAAGCCTGATGGACGGACGTTTGATTTTTACTTGTTAATATTGATTAGATAAATGAACAACCCCATGCATGGCTGATGCTTCAATTGTTCTCATATCCGCTCGCTAATGATGGACAAATGAAACTAACACGACAGCCATGTTGCCCGCCATCTTTATTACAGACTATAAAGTAATAATTTGATGCTGACGTCATTATATTTATTTCGGTGTTATCATACAAAATAATTGTATTTATAGAAGCTTATAACTTTCGTAAATATGTCGAGTCAGGGCTGCAGCCCAAAATTAGTCCATTATAATTTTTTTATTACTTATATCATTAACGGATCGCGTCCCAAGTAACTTTAAGGTGGGGTACGCCATGGAACCCCATAAAATATCCCATAAGTTTTTTTTGCAAATTTTTCCGCAGTTCGGTTAAATTAGAGTTTGTATAATTTAACTGGAATTTACTTCTATAATATAATAAAACATAAAAAAATATTTTGGATCACTTTTGGGCTGCAGCCCTGATTCGACATATTTATTTACCATAACTTTGTAACAGATTTACAAAACTCTTTCAATTTTTTTTAATTGCATAAATATAAAACTTTTTTTTAACATTGAGTTTTCTTTTTATTAATTGCAAGTGAAATTCTGTTATTCCTCAACGATTTCAAAGCGTAAACAGGGCGTGTAAGCAGTCCAGATGGCTCTTGAGTTGTTATTATTATAAAAAATTATACCCTTCTACGCCAGACGCGAGTTAAGATCTTCTTTGATATATTTAAGTTATAGAAATCTTTGAACCTTAAGAAGTTAGATTATATGCTTAAAAAACGAATGAATAAAAAAAGAACAACGTGTTGCTCATTGATCACTTAAGGTCAATTAAGTATTACATAAACATAAGTAGTAATTAGCACTAAACATTTGTATATAATAGATTTTATGAAAAATCTGATTTCATATATTATGAATTTGGCATTTATCAATACTCCAATTTTATTTTCATTCTCGTTACAAGTAAACAATTCTGTATGAAACAGCAACTTTGTGTATAAAATAGAAGAAAACTGTTTGAATTATTAATATTTATAAAGTCACACATTTTATATATTTTACTGATTTAATAGATACTTCAGAAGTAAATTACAAAAAATACTATCAACTAAATATCAACAAACAAAATGAAAAGCCAACTGTAACACTATTAATAGATTCTAAGCGATCGTTTATGAGTACAATCTTCTAGCAAGCTAAAGTAGACACAAATGAACCTAGAAACGCAAATAGCTTATAGTTCTGAATTCGAATCAACAGCGCAAAACATCCTGGCAACGAGGAAATGGCGCGCGTGCCGCGTAAACTTCCTGCGCCGTGACGACGTTGGAAGCAAAGAAAGTCCCATAGATGCGGCACATTCGTTTACAAACCACACAGATAAAACGACAGTAGTCTTTGGATAGATACTAAGAAGAAGTTGCTTTCACTATTTATGATGTTTTTAATAAGAAAAGGCAATAAGATAAATAACCAAAAATTGCAAAATTGCTATGTAAAATCTCCTTTGAGTAAAAACAGTAGCAAAATTAAGTTTAAATAATGTTTTATAAAACTGTGTACAATACCAAGAGAGAGAGCAGGAAGGATAACCTGCATAAAACTTTTTCCTTACGTGATGAATTAGATTTATAAATTACTGTTATAGCATAACAACAATTGTTATCAAATATTATACTACTGCATAGGTCCAAAATACCTACTGTTATTTTTTCTCTTTATGCTTTTCGGCTAGGCATATGACTCCACTCCACCTTATGGTGAGTGGAAGTGGAGTCCAAACGCAGAGACGACCAGTACAGTCAACAAGAATGAGCAGCACTGGTCGCCCTCGCCACGCAGCCAAGCAAGATGTCTCTTCTCTCTCTTGATCTCTCTTGATCATTGCCGAACCACACCGCAGGTCATTGCTGAAATGAGGAATCTATTCGTCATCAATAACGACTTTCCATAACGTTAGTAATATATGTAATAGTAATATTTAATAATATTTTTATCCAATATATAAAAGGTGTCATTGGATAAATAGTAAAACAACAAAAATAATGTATTTTATTTACAATTTCATTTATAAAAGAATATATCATACAACCGGTAAATTTTGTAAGTGCCGCATCTACTCGAATGCAACTAACATCTCAAAGCGATTGCATTGTTAAATAACGCCTTCATTCGACATACTTATCCTCTAAAAGGTAGCATTGTAATTAAAATATTTAAAGAAAAAGTACTCGTTGTTTTACCTTCAACCCATATATTTAAAGGTCAGTTTCGCTTGGAGATTTTTTGCAGTTAATTAGTAATCCTACTGTAGACGCGCAAGTTTATTTTCACGACAATTAAACTCAGAGCGGGTCAGCAGTTACGTAACTTTATGTTCGTAACAAAATATATAGGGAAAATGTTTGTTTGTACAACATAGGAATATATTAATTACATATACACTATTACATGAAGGTGCTTCCTGCATCCCGCGGTATCACTCACACTAAGCAGGCTTAAGAAACTGAATTTAGTATTTGTTAATTTCCTAGCGGATATTTTTAAATATAATTTAATTAAAGTATCTGTTTGTAATATTAAAATAACCACATTTTATCTATATGCATAACACGGTATAAAAAAATATATATTTTTTTTTTAAGATTTTTGTCTATTTGTTCCGCCTAATCTCTGGAATGGCTGCAACCATTTTTTCGGGACTTTCATTGGCAGACAGATGATGTAATATAGAATCATCAATATAGGGTAATCAATCAATATCAATATAGGGAATGGGTAATATTTTGTACAAAGGTGTCCACTTGCCATCAGGTCTCATATATCATTAAAGAAATCAAAAAAAGTGTGAGGATGCTACCCAAACAGAGGACACTTGATTTTTATACAAATTTTCAATAGAATATTTCCTACTGTGGCTATTAGCAATGGTTACCACGAATTGCTATCCCTAACTATTAAAAATACAAAAGTGTCGTATATAAGGAATTACAAATACAAGGATCAACTATGTAATTAATAAGCTTTAGTACAAACTAGAATTAGCGAGTAAGATCATTATTTAAATCACAAAGCGATCAGCGAACATGTTTAATTAAGATCCCATTTCAAATGTATATAAATTCAAATTTTTATACACAACACGACAATATGTAAATATATAATCGAAGTGATCAAGTAAACGGGAGGATATCTTATGTAATTATCAACTTCTAATTAGTGTTTGCATTAAAGGTGCAAATACTTTGGTCTCATGTTACGTTAATTTAAATTTTAAATATATGCAAAACATAATTTGAATATGGAATGCTATGTGCGAACCCTTTTACCTAGCTTTACCCTTTATATGCCATAATTACATGTTACTACATAACCCGTAAA
Organism: Vanessa cardui; assembly: GCF_905220365.1. Classification (NCBI taxonomy): domain Eukaryota; kingdom Metazoa; phylum Arthropoda; class Insecta; order Lepidoptera; family Nymphalidae; genus Vanessa; species Vanessa cardui. Next base: position 9,712,385 of record NC_061143.1, read on the forward strand.
AAAAAACATGTTCAGCCTACGTTATCTACATTACTTATAAATATTACCTATAACAATTGTTCAAAACTTTCAATGAGTGATAAAATAATAATGATATCCAATTTAAGGGATGGCTAATTACCACAGAGCCAGAACCGAGATGGCCCTGTGGTTAGAACACGTGCATCTTAACTGATGATTGCGGGTTCAAAGCAGAGCAAGCACCACTGAATATTCAATCGAGTCGAGGTGAAGGAAAACATCATGAGGAAACCTGCATGTGTCTAATTTCATAGAAATTCCACATGTGTATTCCACCAACCCGCATTGGAACAGCGTGGTGTAATATTTTTCAAACCTTCTACTCAAAGGTATAGGCCTTAGCCCAGCAGTGGGAAATTTACACTTGTTATTGTTGTTGTTGTAATTACCACATAGACCGTCAATGCGCCACCAACCTTGAGATCTAAGAGGTTCGGTGCCTTGTATCTGTAATAAAACTTGACTCTTTTAAACCGGAATACATTATACAATAATGCTGAGGCAATTTTACAAGGATATTTCTATTTACCAACAACGGAAAGTGGATTTTTTTAGCACGAAAATTGTGCTAATGCTTAATACTGTTCAGCCCAATTAATAAAAAAATAATAAATATCAAAGATTAAAATAAAATATGTAAACAAAATCTATTGTATATGCTATATTCTCTTCATCAGCATCTATAGATTATTCATTTTAAGTGAAAAGTATTTTTAGTGTTTTAATGTATTCATTATAATATTCCATGCAAGGAAAGTTATTAACGTTCCAGCGATGTTTGACAAGAACAGTAAACGATTTAGCAAAGAAAAAAATATTGTAAAATGCACCTCAAGCGTTTTCAATTATACGCATGAACGTAAGGAATTACTGATGAACCCTCTGGGAGAACAGGCTGAGGACTGAGGAGACAGGCGTCCAAGTAAGGAGAATTATTCTTAAGGCTGTGACTGTTACTTATCACAATATACTCACTATTTTGACCTGTAATATAATATATATAAAACCTTAAAATATGATATCTTTTTGGGATAGTAATATAGTCCAATAATTTTGGATATTTTTAATGTATTTCATCGTTTGCATACACGAAAATTTTGGACTATTATGAACATTACAAAAAGGCTTACTTTTCTTATTTATTTTTATTTTTACTTTCAGTGCTTAAAGATCGAAAATATGAGTCCTAACGCTTTCCTTTCAACATGTGCATAGTCGGGATAGTGGATAGCTTTTTTTGTTCAAAATGTAAAGAAAATAAATGTATGTACATAGGGTTAAAAAAAAACATTTTTTAAAATTGCACAGATATAAAAGATACAGTAAATTTTACCTTAGTGTGTTTAAAAAAAAACCCATATAAACAAAACTCACAGATAAAAAAAATTATAAATGTACGAAGTCACTACATTATTTCTAAGGAAACATCCATTTAACGCAGGAATTAAACACTTATGTCTAGATTATTCGACTTGTCTAGACATTTTAAGTGGCCGGTTCCAAAGATCTCACCGCGCAAATGTGGTTTAATGGACAGTGAAAAAGAGCGCGAAAATACCTTCGGTTCGCGTTTTTTACTTTTTTTATGATTGATGATTCAGTACGAATACAGATAAGTAATTCCATTAAGGAATTATCACTAAAAAAAAAAAGCTTTGACTTGAGTAAGAGTTACTGTGGCTTCAAAATAATAATTAGTTTTTTTTTTTTTTAATATTATATCTGTAGAATATTTACCAAAAAGAAAATATTGGAATAACTCATATTTGAATAAGTCAGTTAATTAAATTTGAATATTGCTCATTTTGCGTTAATTTACATTTATTTTTATAAATATACATCCTTGAATACATAGTATACATTACAAATAAATAAAAAAAGACGTTTTCGCTTCGTTCCCACTTAGAATTTTCGCATCATAATAAATTTTGTTCCTTTCACATCCATTATCTGCACGTAAATTGTCTGTATCTAATTAAAAGTTAGTCACAAGGGATGAGAGTTGAGATGTATTAAACAAAGACGCCTTCGAATGTAATTATTTTCAACAGAACAAAGAAAATAATAAAAAGCTTCATTGAAATAGACTTTGCGACTTTTAATACAGAGACTTCTTTTTTACTATTATATTGTTAAGCTTCTTGGCATTAATAGTTAGTTCCTTTACCTCAATAATGATAGGAAAAAAAAATAGTGACAGACTAACTTCCACATAATAGAATAACACATCCTTGTTACAAAACAAGTGAGAATGACAACTTTCTCAATCTCTCTGTACTGGTAAAACTGTCCAATTGAATAATATTCCTATTATTCAAATATAGATATATTATCCAATTTGAATAATGTTCCTCATAGGTTTATCATAATATTATGGAGGATTTACAATGTGGTATACATAGTATACATTCAATTTATGCGATTTTAAAACGATGTACTAATATCTTCGAATCAATAAACCTAGCGATTGTAAAATTGTAAAAAAAAATAAAAGAAAAAATGGCGGGAGGTCCTTCATCGTTGATAGGATAAACATTTTATTATTCCACACGCAAAGCCCCAAGGTTCCGCTCTGACAGGTATTATTTTAATTTCAACTGCTAGTCTTATTTTTTTAATCGCAACAGGTGTCGAGTGGTTTATGCGTCCTGACAACGCGTGCCTGTGAGAAAAATTCTTTCATGCGAATGTTATAGACTAAAGAGTTTTTATTTACTATAGAATCGAATAAGTACTAATTAAAAAAAAGTCGATTAAAATTAATCGATGCATTCTACAATAATTGTATAAAAAATAAATCAAAATGTGATATTGACAGAAGCCGAATTCAACGTTCAAGTTTAATAAAGAGGAAGATGGTGTATAATGAAATAAACCGGTATTTAATATCGATATTTTTATATATAGATTATATTTATTCTATTTCTAGAAAAATGCAATTGAAACACTCTACCCACATTTAATAAAATCAAAATACCTATTCCTTATTCAAGTAGACTTATAAAAGCAATGTTGAATCGTCATGTTAAATAAATGTAAGCGTACCACCGGTGCGGAAAGTAGATTCCACTAAGAAGAACCGACAAGAAACTAGAAGTTTTCCTTTTTCGCTATTACAATTAATTAATTAAATTTTTATGTTATTTTAATTTTTTATTTTATTGTGGTTATACATACATAATATTTTTGTAAACATTTGTGAAGCCAATTAAAGTTTATACATTTTATTAAAAACTTTCCGAAGAGAGTCTCACTTATTTTATTTTCATGGCGGTACTTACCTCGACTTTCTTAGAGAAAACCTTACCAACGAAACTATCTTAAGGCCAGAAACATTATTTCAAAATTGACAGCAGTCGAGATCAGCGCCACCAAAAAAAAAACAATAACCTCTTCAGTACTATAACATGGTTATAAATACAATAAATGGAAATCAGTGTTTCTAAAATAAAAATAAAAAAAAATTAATAATTAAATTTAAAATTGGAACACGATTTATAATGAATTATAAATTACCATTCACTATATTAAATATTCGTAACGTATTAAATATTCACACATCTCTAGCAAGTAGCATTCCAGCAATCTCCAAGCATGTGATTGTTGATGTGATTTTGTTGCCAGAGCTAAAAATCTTTTTCATGATAAAATAACTTAAACATAAGTCATTAATATCCTCTTTATTTGAATCGTATTCATAGAAAAATAAAAACAATACAATCATAATTCCACGCATTGAAACGCAATCCGTGCCAATAACTCACGCTGCTTTCAGTTCATCATCCATCATTATTATTGTTTATGCTCACGAGTTAACATAAATTATTAAAAAAAAAAACTCTTTTGTAACACAGTATTTTATAGAAATTATAAATAAGGTTTTATATATAATTGTACATTATGTTTTAAATAAAGTATTTAAATGAGATGTGAGGCCATCATTCATCAACTTTTTAGTCAGCCAATTCAAAAAGCCCTGATGATTTTTTTTTTAGTTTACTTCTTCTATTTGAAATAAATTTGCAAAGCTGCAATCAAAATTGCAACACTTTCAGATATCAGTTAAGTCGTTTATATAATAATAATAAACAAAATAAACTCAATGATTGCAGACCTTTTTTTTGTACTCTGTATAATTAAAAAAACAATTCAAGTCGTCAACGCATTGACGCTAAAAAGCTAGATAGATGATTTTGGCAGAATTGCCTTAATGTCTGAAGACGTCATTACTTTCAAAAATAAATTTTATTACAACAAAGTCAGTAGATTTTATTCATTATCGACCAATAGATAGTATAAAATGTATGTTATTCATTATTATAAAAATTATGTTTACTTATTTGTTGAAACTTTCAATATGAATAAGTTATAAGGAATATTTATACTCTATTAGTTTGATAGCGAATAGTTTTCTGATCTTTATTTTTTTTCTCCAACTAGTATTTTAACTGCATTCTTTCGACCTTTTCCTTACAGCAACAGAATTCATGTTTTTTTTTAAATTTATTTATTGGGTTTGCTAGCGATTTTACATTTGTCATTTTAACATAAATATACAATTAGATGATATGCATCCAAATATTATGTAAAATCATTTAAAAGTATACACTACATGCTAATAAAATTATTAATTACTATTACTTACTACAACAACAAAAGTGAAAAAAAAAACAAAACCAAACGAAAAATGAGCAGAAGAAAATATGTTGTCTTATCACTTATTATTTCACTAGTCACAAATCATTGAAGCTTTCACAGTTTTTAGATTGAAAGAGCAATTTTGTAACCATATATAACCATACCTATTAATTTTTCAGGTAATGTAATCAACGAGAAGCTAATAAGAAAATTTTATCCCTTAAATAAACTTTGTCATAGATAGTTTTTTTACTTAACTTAATATAGTAATTAAGCTAATGGCAAAACCTGTGGTTTTATCCACATTACAAAAATAACGTCTAGCGAAAAAACCGTCTCTCCCCGTTGTAACCCCCAAAGGGTGAACAAAAGTAAAAGTAAAAAAGTCTATTCGCCAGGATCCAAACTATGTCCACAAAAAAGTTATCTAAATCGGTTCAGTACTTTAAGCGTGAAAAGATATCAGACATAACTTTTGCAATCCTAATATTTGTATAGATGTTTGAATCTAATCAATGCACATCTAATAGTTCTAATACATACAGTGACATCTCTGGACAATTTTAAAAAACGTTACTCCAGACTTTCTTTTAAGTCACAAAATTAACCGATTTAATTGCTATAAGAAAATCATCTCAATATGAATGAAACAAGCATTAGCTTTTAATTATATAACACATTTCTTGTAGACATTATAACAATTTTTATGAATAATATTTGAAGTTAAAGAAATAATAACAGTGAAGTATATTTTGACATTGACAGCTGACGTTAAGTGGTGACAGATGACACAAATGGCATGAAATGTTGACGTTTCGTCTTATCAATTTACATATTTTATGTAGCCGCAGTTAATGAGTTAATACAAATTATAATACAAAACTGGAAACTATTAGGCTCACATTTTACAAACGAATATTGTCAAAACTGGTTTTCGTTGAATAGTTTTCATTAAGGTCGGTATGAGATTTTGCAACATATTTCGTAGTTTCTTTGTCAATAAATTTTAATGTTATTGAAGTGATTCATCAAATAATACCAACAAGATATATTTACGCCTTTTATTTTTGTTGTTAATAAGTGAATCAGTGAAAAACGTGGAATTTATGTACGTATATATAATTGTACGGAATAATCGAAATTTAATAGCTATGTGTTTTTTTAAATTACGTTTCTGTATAAAGTCAATAAAACTATTAAATAGTCTTTGTGATTGAATTATTAAATTTTAAAGAGGTTTTATATATTTTTTTTAGTGAATTAAAAAAAAAATGGCAGAACGGGAGCCCATAAGTGGATCAAGCCGAGACTATGGAGCAATTGCAGCACCTCCCACAGTTGCCTTTGCGGATTTCAGCCCTACAGAACTATATAACCTCAGCGAAGGCATTGCGGATAATGTGAACACCATTAATAATGGATTGAGGGCATTAGAAAAGATGATGAAACAAATTGGAGGGCCTAATGACAGTATTCAGCTCCGAGATAAGATGTAAGAGAATTTTATTTTATTACTTTGCATTTAATAATATAAATTTCTCTATATACATACAAACAAAGATTTAAATCGTTAGATGCGCCCCTGCCATAGTATAGCCGCTATAAAATGTGTCAATCCTCAAATGAGTGAGCTTACTCATTCGCTACCAGTGTTCATTTATACGCAGTGACAGTCAGACGTCATCCATTGCAATTAATGCGCTAATTATAATCCAAAAAAATCGCAAAATGCCGTCATGTGCCTTTCGAAAGTGCAATCACAACTCAAGAAATACTAATAAAGCCCAGGGTGAAACATTTCACTCGTAACTATTTATATTTATTTTAATATTGAATTTATTTTATTCCGATGTCCGAAAAGACCACGAAATGAAAGAAATTGTGCGACAGAGAAAGTAGTATGGCATAATTTATGTAATTAACAGAGATGAATCTATTGTCTCAGTACCATTCTATTAACTAATATAACTAGATACACGGAAGTACTACGGAAGCGGTTTGGAAAGGGATCATCTATAAATGGACATTAACAGCGAAAATACTGTGGTAGCGTCGGCATATTATGTTTTTTAAATATTATATTTTAAAAAAATGTTTTAAATTGCATTGTAATATTTTTGTAATATTAGTCCGTCAAAGTATATTTTGGCTCTTAGAAATCTAGTAGCTTAGTAAATGATAGGTGTTTTATTAAAAATGGTTAAGTGGTTCAGTCAAGAGTAACTAATTTGGTGCTGGAATAAAATTTAAATAATTGCAAAATACCTTTCTTAAATTACGTTTTTATTATTTAGATTTCCGCAAGACACGTTGGAAAGAATAGTGGATAAAGGTAGTACAGTGAGACCAGGGAGATGAGGCGTGGTCACCTACGAAATTTAGTCGAGTTTGTCCTGCCTAGAACAAACAACAACTTGGAACCATAAAATACAATTAAATAAGTTCGTAAATGCTACGCTGATGTACGCCTTCATCATATTCATAAAAATGTTCAGAGAACAAACAGGCAAAATTATAATAAATTGATTTTATTTCGTGGAGAATAAATATTATGTAATAACGTGTATACATACACAAAAAAAAATATAATACTATTTTTTATAATACAATAATATATTTTTTTGTTAAAATTATAATTTATTATTAATAACGTGTATTATTTTTTGCAATTATTACAAACAATTAAAACAACCTAATTTCTTACATTTTACAATTTGATGAAATTGTTGACCGTACTTCGCATGCATCTGTGTGAGCGCGTAAGCGACTTGTCAACACACGCATTTTAAAAATTTTCCACAGTTTTTGAAGGTGAGGGCGCATCTAAAGATTTAAATCTTTGCATACAAAAGAAAAATTATATAAACCTGTCACTTTTATCAGTGAAATTGATGGATTGAGTGAAAGTGATATTTGTATCATTTATAACTTTTTTTGTAATATTTTAAACATACAAAATAATTTGAAGCAATAAAAGTTACTTTATTTAAATATATTTTCATTACAAGTTTACAAGACTACATATACAGGATTATTGCGAACAGATGATGAATGATTTCAATATATATTATTTTGAATGATTATTTCTTTCCAGCCATGATACTCAGCAGAATGTGAACAGCTCTGTGTCAGCGACAGCGCGGGACATACAAAGACTTGGTGTGGTCGTCCGGAGAGGAGATAAACCACAGAAGTTACAAGTTGAGAGGCTCACACAAGCATTTAGGGATGCTCTTGCAAAATATTCCTCTGTCCAAAAGGTATTTTATTATAATTAATTTAATTTTAATATACTAGTTTATATTATAACTGTTCTCAACAAAAAGCACAACCAATTCTTATGTTTTGAACTTAACAATTACCAATATTGCATTTTAAGAAGTTTGTTTTTATTTAAAGTGTTAGACACAGTTGAAGACACTTAATTAGATTTTCTAGACATTCTTTTATACATTTTTGTGTATAAATATTTAGAATGAATGTACTTTTCATCATTGAATTTGTTTATGTATTTTCTCTTTGTAATGTTTAATACTAAGTGCATGTTTATTAATAAACCTAATATATTAAGGTCACTAATGTATATCTTAATAGATTCCAATATTCCATATAATTTATGTTTCTAGAGTTTTGTGTCATATGTTAATAGAGATCATTCTTTTTATAAGATATTTCTTATATAAAACTATCTTGAGTTCTATAGTTTAAGGATCTTGTAATCTATGAAGAAAGCCAGGAAGTGTTTACCAAAAAGTTTTTATTTAATGAAATCTTTTTCAATTATAATCAAGTGCTGTCATATTTAATATAGATGTATTTCTTTTTAATTCTCCCTTATGAATATTTTATAATTGATGGATGATTTATGATTTAAATAAAACAAAGATGTCTTTATCTTTGGTTATATCATCACTAGAGAGGGAGTTGCAGTCTTATTTTCTCAGTTAAGCATAGCAAGATTCACTTTTCTACCTCCATATCATATATTTTTTATCACGACGCAATTTTACACATAATTACGACGTTTCTTTTATTACATTACCTTATTTAGAGAGAAGAAATATTTGACTTGTACAATATACCAAATTTTGGCCTTTCCTGAAGTCAATAGCCAAAACTGTCTGCTACCCGAATAAAAAAAAAATTGCATCAAATTTTTCAGCAAGTGTCAGAAAAAATGGCAGCACATATGCCAACTCAAGGTCGTTCCAAAAACGATCCTCAGGCTCTAGAAAGGCAGGCTATCGCTGATGATGAAGAAGCATCGTTATTAGCCAATCAGCAAGCTCAGGTAATCTTTTTACATTCTATAAATGATATTTCCATAATAGCAAATTGGAAGACTATTATTGTTGTCTTGTTTATATATATTTTCTTGGTGGTAGGGCTTTGTGCAGCCCTTCTGGGTAGGTAACTACCAATTCATCAGATATTATAGTACATCTTACGTAACATCTTAGTTCCCAAGATTGGTAGCGCATTGGCGATGAAAGGAATGGTTAATGTTTCTTACAACGCCATTGTCTATGAGCAGTGGTGACCACTTACCTTTAGATGGCCCATGTGCTCGTCCGCCAACAAATAGCATAAAAATAACACATACACTACACTTATATTGACGACCTCCATGGTCGAGTGGTGTGTACACTGGTTTTCATGGGTACGCCACCCTGAGGTCCCGGGTTCGATTCCCGGCCGAGTCGATGTAGATTACCATTAGTTTTCTATGTTGTCTTGGGTCTGGGTGTTTGTGGTACCGTCGTTACTTCTGATTTCCATAATACAAGTGCTTCAGCTACTTACATTGGGATCAGAGTAATGTATGTGATGTTGTCTCATATTTATTATTCATATTCTATAAAATTATAATAATTTTCAGGCTCGTCTCGTTCAGTTCGAGACAAGTATGCTCATAGAGAAAGAAGCTTATATGAATAAGATCGAAGCTGACGTTCTCGACGTCAATCAAATCATGCAGGAACTAGCGGATATGGTTAATGCGCAGGCGCAATCTGTTGGTAAGGACTTAGTAAAGTTATACATAGTAGATCATTATAATTTAATACATTTATAGACCTACTGTTGGGTACTATGAATGTATTATAATTTTAATCAACCCGTTTTCATTAAGAATTGTCATCCTAGTGAAAGGTTTACCGTTTAGTAGGATAATTCTCATCCAAATTCAATACATAGCTAACGTCAAAACAAATTTACATTAAGGGGGATTCTTTTGTGTTTCATACTCTTTAAACTGCTTAAGACTAGTTTTTTTTTAGATTTTACTTAGTAGTAGTGTTTTTTACAAGCATGTTTGGATAGGTCCTATTTACTCACATACAGGGACATAACATCTTATTTACTAAGGTTGAATATTTCTTGCAACACCAACATATACAGGTCAGATTACCTATATCTTTAAAATAAAATCGCTTCAATAGAGGCTATTAATAGGCTTTTGCATTTTTTTGTCCTGCGATTTTGTTTTGAGATAAAATATAATTTAATATTAATCTAGTAGTGTGAAATACACGTATAGTGCATTGGTCTTGCGCTTTTATGCATTTTTCTCCGATCGTAACTAATTACTGTACCTCAATAACGTATGTGTAAATAGAGTGTACCTACTAAAACATCTTCAGCAAAGTTGGACTTCAATATTTTTTAAGAATTTTTGTTGGAGTTGGCAATTAGATAATTTTATTGGTAAGCACGGATAGGCTCAAAAAATCTTACACAATCTCAAGATCACAATCTGACAATGGCATATATTCAGCTATCTTTGTATATTATCTATATTTTATTAGTAACTAGCGATCCGGATTCGCACGGGTGCAATGCTGGTACTAAATATACTACAGATTTTTCTAGTTTATTTACTATATTTTACATGCATTATATACAAAAACCCTACTCTCGAATCACTCATTAAAAAAAATCAATCACAATCCTTTGCGTCTCTTCGTCAAAAAGATCTAAGCATACATAGTTACAGACAGTGACTTTGTATACTATGCAATGATATTCTAATAAACAGATATGTTATACCCATACTAAACAATAGAAAAAAGTGTGCCGCGCCGGGGACCGTTTATTTTACATTTCGTTACAATTAAAAAGGATAGCTTGATAAAAAACAATAAGTAAAGGGGATAACTAAATGTTTTAATGGCGCAAAACGTATTACTACATAATTACGATATATTATAACGTATTACTGGCATAATTATGATAAAAACGACTAAAGGCAAACGTCCCAATTAGGACGTTTTCTAGTCTTCACTTTTTGCGCGTTAATGACATATCTGTTTACTAGAACATCATTGATACTATGTAATAATTTTACAGATACAGTTGAAAGTCACATCGAAGCTGCCAGTGCGAGCGTCGAGGCCGGAGTCGACGAGTTAGCCAAAGCAGCTGAGTATAAACGCAGATATAGAAGGAAAATGATGTTCATAATCCTAATCGGAACAATACTTGCGATCATATTCATCGTATGGATAATAAAGGCATTTAAGTAAATACATAACCAAATTATATTAATACAACTTACATATGGCAATCTTTTTATTTTTTTTAATTATACGCCATATTTGTTTTATCATTTCCACTGTCATAGTGAACCATTACACGTTGAAGAAATCGTTTTTGATTATGTATATATATTTAGCAACGACTTAAAATAATTTTGAAAAAAATTCGTTGAAAGTGTAACAAAGATTTAAAAGGAACGCTAAGATAGTTTGGAAAAAAAAATGAAATCGAAAACTGACCAAATCTTTCCTTGTAATAATAAATATTTGGTTTGTTTTTCTTATATTTACACTTGTCTTTAATTATTATTTATAATACGAGCGAGATGACAGTCGACAATATTAAAAGATTATAAAACATTAAAATGTCAAACTGACATTGACAAGAATGTAGATATTTCGTTTGTATAAATTATAGTACGACAAAAATTAGATGTCGCATCGGCAAAATTCGTGAAACCGATCACATCCGAAATAAGTACGCTATCCCAAATTATCAATATATATTACTTGTGTGAATATGATCTTTACACAAACGTAATAACGTGTAATATCATATGACCTAATATATTCGTCAATTTGCTTTCTCGGGTTGAACTGACGCGAGAATCTATAGCGACGAATACAGACTGTCAAGTATAAGTTGGCGTTCCTGTGGCAGCACCTGCTACACCCTTTGTTTTACCACTTTTTTGTTTATTTTACCAATATCACCCTAGAAAATAATTCTCTACGTCTCATTTTTAATAGATTTTGGGTAAGTTTTCTTAATAAGGGTAAATAAAACAAATAAGATATAAATGAACAAAAAAAATTAGTACATGTTTTTGCCACACGCCAACTTACATTTGACGCGCTATAGCGTCGAATGGCGCGGTAAGGTAGCTATTTCTATTAGTTGTGTAAATCGGCAGTAATCGGTTTTACGAATTTTGCCAATGCTACATCTAAGTTGGGTCGCACTATACGTCGATATCATTATTATTAAAAAAAAAGAAAATGATTATTTAGATGTTATATAATCTATGTCATATAATAGATTTTACGCTATAAAATGTTTTTTTTTTTTTTAATTTAGTAAAAGATTTATTGTACCTTAATCGAGAAATACTTATATGTTTATTATGGGCTCGAGTAGATTTTAAAATGTTTTATTTACTACAACTATCACTGGTATGTTATATAAAGAGACTGATATAAAAAGGCGATTATATTAAAAAATGAAGGAGCTTTTCGTTTTATCTTTTTTTTTCAATTAAAAAAAAAACTAATTTTAGTGCAAAAATGTATATTAACCTACCTTTTAAACGTTATCTGAGCGAACAAATTATTAATAGAAAAGTATTTAATTTAATTATTTTTTTTTGTAATATCGTTTTCTTGTCTGTTTAGTTTATAGACTATCGAAATATGAATTATAATCTATAGGTGAATTAATTATTTATAATCAACATCATACTTTCTGATAGACTTATTACAAATACCTCAGAAATGAATACCAGTTTATTTACAATAAACATTTTCGTTATTCAATCTTAGCAAATCCAATTCGAATTCCTAACAACACTTACATACAGATGTTTCTCAGAAATAAAAAAAAATCAAATTCTTATTTTTAAATGATAAATAAATACCTTGCCATAACAATTATTAAGGAAGTATATAATGCATATTTTTTCCATAATTATTGTTTTTTTTTTTATATAAATATTATTCCATTGTCTGTGGACCCTTTTTAAATATGAAAAGGATGGAATCCATTACAAAGGCATCACACTTGCATGCCTTAAAAATTATTAAGTTTGTCTATGATAGATTAAATATGATATCGTATGATTATGCAACTTATGTGTATTATTATAAAAACAATCTGAATTTAAAACTAAAATTATGATTGAAAATGCAAGAGATATGATTGTTTTTTTTTTAATAGTAAAAATTTGTTATTCGTTTTGTATTTTAGCTTTAATTTATAGTTATATAGTTTGATTTATAAATAAAAGTGACATCATATATTGATACTGAAAATTGCTGACTTAATTTTGTACTATGTATTGTCAGTATGATTCATGATTCATAACGACACTTTTGATAATGATAACAAAATATCATCGGGGTGCTATCCTGATTTCTGTATACATTAGCTAAATAGCATGAAGTCAATGTTGCCATTATCAAATGGTAGACACTTAATTTATTTTTATAAACAGTATTTATTTTGTTATTCTTATTTATTTATTCCATCAACGCAACGACGAGAGTACTTCTTAAAATCGTTATATAAAAACTGTAACCCTACAAGTATTTACCAATTATAAATAAATCATTCTTGAAAGTTGGTTGTTTTTTTTTTGTATAATATATACATCACAATATTTCTTATTATTTAAAAGTAGTTTGACATCATGATATAGCTTTCTTCGTTTCAATAGTTTTAGCGTGATAAACATCCAAATTTATGTTTAGCCATCATAGCTGTAACTGTAGTAGAACATATGAATTTTACATAAGTATCAATGTTGGTATATATTTCGCCGATATGCTTTAGTACTATCGAGGGGTCCCAGTGGCTATGACACGAGAATCTTAGCAGAAATTTTGGGACACTACCCCGGACAACACTGATGACTTTCAAGTATTTAATTAGTTTAAAAATTTCGGTCGTGAATGAAATCTGTGAGTGAATGATATCGACGACATATGTTTTAAAGGATAGGACCGTTTAAAATAAAAAAATATTAATAAAAATACTGTTTATTTACATTTTATTCCACTTGAGAGTCGAGAGACTGCGTTCTTCAAACAGAATATAGTGAGAAGAATTAAAAAAATAAATAAACTAATAATACACTTTACCAACCAAGATATTAAGGCATTTGGGCATTTTTTCATGAAGGTATTTAAAAATCGCTATCGTAGGATCACAGACCCGTTGTACAGCACCCTATATTTTTAATCTTATCTTATGTCCTGAAGGTATATATAAGAAAATTATTATGAGATATAACAAAATTATAGAATAAGGTATAATCTGTTTTGAATGAAACCAATCATATGTTATGTTATATGTAAGAATAACATATTTGACATATCAGAAGAGATGAAAGAAAAAATTTTGAGAAGACTATTTAAAATATAATTATATATTTAATATTTCAATATCCTGGTTGGTTTTACAGTAAATATTACAACGAAAAAATTGATTTTAAAAATCGATTTTACAACTGAAATAAGACTATCATCCTAACAGACAAATAATTAAAATAACATTAATTTAACCAACATGGTAACATGAAATTTTGACTCCCACTTACATTAAAAAAGATTATTGTCGGTACAAATCATTCATTGTTGCAAAGGAACAGTACAAAATAATCTCCTAAATGCCCCTTAATAAACCTAGCATATATGCATTAATTTTGAACGAAAATATCAATATACAACTACTAACCCGACTAACGAAAAATCATTTTTCATTAATTTATTGTAACACATAGGTTTTATACGTACCACCAGTAGTACAGGATGAGATTTAAAGTGGCATCGCATCATCTATATTGACATCTCGCTCACACATTGTTGTGAGTATAGGTAGCGACAGTGTGTGAGCGAGACGGCTATAACAGCGAAGCTACGTCTATTTCAATCTTATCTTTCATTTGCACAGTATGTAATAATTAAAACCCTAATAGAGGCTTAAATTTTGGGGATAATGGTGTAACCATTTATGTTGAATTTATTTGAAGATAATTACCCAATTTTCCTGGAGCCATATCACTCTATATTACAAATTATGTTAGGTCATCTGTTTGGTTTTAATTATTAGCGCTCTTTCAAAACGTAAGCTAACCCAATACGTGACATATCATAAGAAAAATTTATAGTTCATTAAATCTAAACCCTGTTATTTCGGGAAACTTATTTCAACTCACAAGCGATCACAATCAAAGCAACTTATTGACATATAAAATATTAATTCATTGTATTCAACGGTAGGAGTAAATATAAAGTAACTGCAGATTTATATATTCAATACCATTTTAATGAAGTACGGCACGGCAGACAGATCTTGATTAATAAAAATATATAATGCCAAACTATTCATATATATTTAACAACTCATATCTATTTCATGTTTCCTTCCATAACTCCAATATCAATTTAAAAGTATGAATCCATTATGAATACCACAAATTATTTTAAATTCTGACCAATCATGTTATGGAAATTCAAGGTCAAATTTTTTATTTATCTTTACTCGTGCCATTGAAAACTACACGACTTATTAAGGCGAGCATCGGTTTCAAGTAGGTGTTTGACAAAGACTTAAATCATAGTCGGGCATTTTGATTGTGAAAAATCATAAGTGATAGATTGTCTTGTGAAACAATTTCGATAATAAGAGTTTAAATACATTTTATATGTTGACAGGAATTTTTACAATTTCATATATATTTATACGATATTTGGTTCCGCGAAAATGTTATGAATCCATTGCAATAGAATGTATAAAAAAAAATTTAATCGATAAATCGATTTTACTATCGATCAGATTGTCTTGAGCACTCAGAATCATAATCGATGTTGTATTTAATTTTTTATTACCAAAATATATGCAACATCCAAACATAGATTAAACTAAACTTTTTTTTAATTATACATTTTGCTTAAAGGTATAAAATTTGTAGGTTTACATTTCGTATACATTCTATTAATATGGACTAGACATACTTATATCCTGTGTCTACAAAATAAAAGACATCTATACAAGATCTGTACATTTTTACACCTTTTTTAAAAATTAACAGTAAGAAAAAAATCATCATTTTTTATTTCCTTTTAAATTGATTTCTATTTTTGTATGTTATTTCTAAAAGTATATAAACAAATAATATATAAGTGTATCATGATATGTAATGGGAATTATTAGTGAAATATATAGTTTCTTTCGTTTCTTCAAAACTGAAATTTTTGAACTATTTCATCATAAAATATATTTTTCTTATTGTCTCATCAATTAAAAACATTTTTTTAAAATATGGACAAGGGTGTAAAAGAGATAACATATTCAAATATCATACGAAAGACAGAGACGGAAATAATTTAAACACCTTCGTTTTGCGATTTATTTTAATTTAAACTGTGTTAATTTTTTCATTTTTACATACAAATATGCTAGGAATTAACGAATACTTTAATTATTGCTTTTCACAGTATACTGTATTTGATATAACTGAGGCAGTTTATTTTAACAGTCAAATATATACTTTAATTCTATGAGAATAAGGTATAAAAGAACATTCTCTTATTTGGAACATTTTATTCGAATATGAGGATATAGAGAGCCGGTTTTAGTTTGGCGATCCTTCAAGAGGTCAATGAACTAACAGTATTAGGGATTCCTATGAAATTAAATTAATTTAACTCATAATAACATTGTTTTAATATTATTATGACAATTACTGTCATCTTTAAACATTGACACTAGGTTATTAACAATAATTAATTGTTTAGAGATTTTATCATTATTATATTCATTATAAAAGACAATAAAATAACATATACGACCTTCATAGATAATAAGAGTTTTATAAATCAATGAAGCTACGGAATTCCTAATACATGTCAGTCACAATGAACCCCAAAAAAGCAGACTCTAATCCCGGGTATAACGAATGAAGGCACTAAAACCGGCCCCGAACCAGATGTAACCAGTATTCCCATCCTGCCTCTACTACCGCAGCTTTGCCTGTCTCTGTTGCCACAGCGCGTACTTGGCGCAAGCTGTGTCGATCATTTGGTTCATGTGTTTGGTGAGAGATGTCGCTAGTGGGGTGAGGTCACGGAGCATTTTCTCCTGGGGAATAATCAAATCAAATCAAATCAATTTTATTCAAGTAATCTTCAAAATAAAGCGTTTTTGAATCGTCAATAATCAAATACTACCACCGTTTCTGAAAGCAGCTTCTAGCGGAAAGAAACGGCAAGAAACTCGCATAGTTGCTCTTTTCAAATAAACACATTTACAATGCTGTTATTGACAGTAATTAGCGTCCTATGATGGAACCCGAGCCTAACTCCAGGCGTTTCTCTCTAAAAAGTACTTTTTTAATGAATAGTATGATTTATTTATTAATTTAGTCTTAATAATATTTTTAAATTTTGAAAATGGTAAATTGATTATATTTTATAACATCGAACAGTCACTCAGTACACTTCAACAGATAGCAAGCCCATCACTATCAACGATAGTTATTCAAGTCATTAGTAATAACTGTCAGTGCGACCATACCAAGCCATTGGCTCTTAACCATTTTTTTTTATGGTATAGGTTGGCGGACGATCATACGGGCCACCTGATGGTAAGTGGTCACCATCGCCCATAGACAATGACGCTGTAAGAAATATTAATTATTCCTTACATTGTCAATGATATGATATATCTTTTATGTGTTTGTTTAATCGCATAAAAATAAAAAGCAACCAATTAATATTATTGTTAAACAACACCTTCGATATACTTCGCGTGGTTTATAAATAATAAAAACTTAAAGCGTGATTCAATGTACCACGCAGCGCCATCTATGTGCTTTACTATAAATTGCCATATGACAAAATAACTATAAATAATTAATGATAATGGTTGACGTCTGGATGAGAAATTGACGTGAATAATTTTAAAAGAATATATCATGACAAATTGATTTTAATTAAAGACTAAGGAAACTCTAGAAGTGTCAAATGGAACTCTCATACTAGAAAAACTACTAAAACGCAACATAACTCTTTATATTATATATATAGTAGCACTTACCTCGAAGGGCCTCAATTTAACATTCCTAAACCTAAGCAGAGCCTCGTAGAACTTCTCCGCCCTGGCGGGCGTGTCCTCCGAGTCGTTGCCGGCGCCCGGCTGCGGGAAGCATCGCCAGAGTTCGCGCAATAGCTCGCCGCCCGACAGGTACAAACGGTTCAACTCACTCTTCACATCCTGTGGAACTAGTTCTGTAAACGGAAATATTAAATTGTACGAATTATTTAAACAATATTTATAAGGCAGGCAGGAGCTGGATGCGATTAGCCTGAGAAAGACCACAGTGGCGTGCACTGGGAGAGGCCTATGTCCAGCAGTGGACAAAAATAGGCTGTTGATGATGATGATGATGATGATAAAAGATTTTGACGCTGGTATTGACATAGAAATAATTTTGTAATAGGATATGAATCTAATTGAATATTATTCCTTTTTCTAATGGGAACAGTGAGGCACAGAGCCAGGAAATTTTTCACTTTTTTGGACTCGTTGGCAGTCTCAAGAAAAACTTTCCAATGCAAGACTTATTATATAGACAAGTATGGTACTCTTCAAAACTCTCATCACCTCCCACGTGGCATGACCTTTTACTGCCCACTTATCACTCCACACCAGTTCCATCATAACTCACCACCGTACACTACCCCCACCCGTAACTCACATCACCCACCACTACCCATCACCTGCCATCCCTCACCAGTCCCACCTCCCACGTGACATGACCTTTTACTGCCCACTTATCACTCCACACCAGTTCCATCATAACTGACCACCGTACACTACCCCCACCCGTCACTCACATCACCCACCACTACTCATCACCTGCCATCCCTCACCAGTCCCACCTCCCACGTGACATGACCTTTTACTGCCCACTTATCACTCCACACATGTTCCATCATAACTCACCACCGTACACTACCCCCACCCGTCACTCACATCACCCACCACTACCCATCACCTGCCATCCCTCACCAGTCCCACCTCCCACGTGACATGACCTTTTACTGCCCACTTATCACTCCACACCAGTTTATCACTGTACACTACTCCCACCCGTCACTCACATCACCCACCACTACCCATCACCTCCCACCCCTCATCATCCCCCCGCACCCCTTGGGGCAGTACTCACGCGCCATGCAGGCGGCGTGGTGCTGGCGCATGAGCGCGCCGCCGGGGCTGAGCTCGCCCAGCGCGCCCACAGCGGCGGCCGCGCTCACGCGCACCGGCCGCTGGCACTGCTGACCGCTCGACCACGCCTGCCACGCGACACAACATTACAAAACGCTTACAACTATGTTTCATGTATTCTACTATAATATCACCTTAAATTAAATGAACATAACTGGTTTGCAACACCAGATATTATATATAACACAATTGGCTTTAAAAATTATGATTGTATTTCTTAGAATCTATTGAATTGCAGATAAAGAGAAACTTCGGATTTTCATACATGTGAATTTAGAGGGTTAGCCTCATTCGACTTCCAACAATAATACCAAAAATTAGTAAATAGGATAGTATAGTGGATAGTAAAGTTTGCAAGCTCATCTATTTAAATACCTCATCAAATATTATACTGTAATACTTATTGTTAGTATAATCTGTATAGTTGTATTCCGATTTAAATAAATAATAAGTGTAACTCTGGCGAAACTATTTAGATCCCTATAGCATTAACGGTATAAGAGATAAAAAAATTATTACACTATATTCTCTAGTCTATTCCAATGAAAGTAGGAAAAAAAGTAAACAAAGCTAATAACTCAGATATATTGTACACTATCAAGTATTTTTTTGTAAATCCATAACAAAATTCATAGATTAATCACGCTCTCGACCAAATATTGTTTATTTGGCTTTCTTTGATGATGATTGATCAGCTAGCATTTATAAGTCGCCGATAGAAATTAAGAAAAGGATTGAATAAAAAACGCCCCAAAATACATAAAGATCACTATAATTTATAACTCACCTGACAGACCGACGCTAGAGCTGATAACGGGGGTGGGTTATTTGTGCTTGTACTTGACTGGCTGACTTGCGAGGCAGGACCTAATAAATACCTCTCTACCTGCAACGAAATATTATAAAAGTTTATAAATGATTTGATACCTTACACATATAATACTAGCGACACGCCCCGGCTTTGCACGGGTGCATTGCTGACACTAAATATACTACAGAATGTGTTATTACGACATCATTTTAAAAAACTCTAATATTATCAGTATTTCAATTTTCTATATTCAAATAGGCTATTTGACAATGCGAAAAATAAATTGTAAATTGTTGTAATTATGAGTTTAAAAATGGTTATTTACTAACGAAAGTTAAAAATAATACTTAATTTATTCAAAAATCCATAAATAAAAATGCATTTTTTCAAACGTTTGTCAAGTGACTCAAAACGCTCCTGATTGGCCGGGCTTATCATGAAGTCACTTTCTTGTAAACCTTGCTTTTCTACTATATGTACCACAGATTAAAATACAGGAAAGTGATGTCACCGACCCCATTGCAGCGCCATATTGTCCAAGTAGCGTTTTTGCGCGCTATTTAAATACGAAATTTTTAAAATGATATTTTTCGGCAAATATGTACTAGAAATAAAAAAACACAACTTTTACTGGGTTCCTTAACCTCTACGAAATAGTATAAAATTGATTTTAGAAACCACGTAGGCGACTTAGTTTTATACTATGTGATGATACCACTAGTGGGTTTTTGATTTTTGATTTTTAGTCTATGAAATGTTAAATGTTCTCACCTTCGATAATTTCAACTCCTGCGCATCCTGGCCACTATTTACACTATCAAGATCTTCGTAGTGTAACTTTTCCATTATCCTCCGTTTCTTATCGACCGGCTCCGATGGATCTTTGTCGGTTGTCGGCCTCTTATCGACGCCATTCGTTTCTTTCATACCATTTTCGACTTTGTTGTTATTTGTTGTTTTACTACTGCTATTACTACTACTACTGGAGTTTGTTTTATGACTAGCTTTGAGCACCTGGAAATTAAAAAGAAAAAATTAATTGAATAAATATCGTCAGACATCATAGGGGCGTATTACTAGGGTGATTGAGCAAAGAGGAAACCGCGAATACAGAAACACGTTTATTCTAAATATAATTCTAAATATTATTAAGACTAAATTAATAAATAAATCATACTATTCATTAAAAGCGTACTTTTTACAGAGAAACGCCTGGAGTTAGGCTCGGGTTCCATCATAGGACGCTAATTACTGTCAATAACAGCATTGTAAATGTGTTTATTTGAAAAGAGCAACTATGCAAGTTTCTTGCCGTTTCTTCTCGCTAGAAGCTGCTTTCCGAAACCGTGGTAGTATTTGATTATTGACGATTCAAAAACGCTTCATTGTGAAGTTTACTTGAATAACATTGATTTGATTTGATTCTACGTTTAAAGTACTTAATACACTAATTCAGTATCACACATGATGTGATACATCACACTTGGCAACGAAGCGAATGACATAATGTTGTCTTAAATTTTCGCGATTAATACACATTTAAATAAAACTAATTATAACGGACGAATCGCGTATATTAATTATTTTTAAACATCCCAACAGTGTTCGTGGTCACGGGTAGACCACGAACACTGCAAAGTGCTCGAAACGTCGGGATGTTTAAAAATAATTAATATCCGCGATTCATCCGTTATAATTAGTTTTATTTAAAAGCGAATGACAGTTCCTAGGATGGAGGTACTGGTCTTCACGAGAGCGGAATCGTAAGTGAGTCGTCTCTAAACGCCTCCATAGTAAGCTCCGTCGTAGCGCGAAGTTAGTCGTGTCGTGACGTCACGACAGTGCTGCCGCCTTGAGGGATTCGTGCCGCACTTCGTTACGCTAAGATATTCATGACCGTCTCCGAAAATAATTTATTTTGTTAATCGTTTGCAAATAAATACTTCAATATTATTCATAAAAAATCACTGTTACGAATTACGCACACATTTACATTTAAGTAAAGCGCCGGATTTACACTAGGGACAGTCGGAGCTTATGATGAAGAATCTATGCATTACCGAAAGGCATTTGTTACCTTCATGTATAAATAATAAAAAAATTATACACACAAAACCTTTTTTTTACTAAAGCATAGTAATTTAACTATTGTATATCGAATGTGTAACCATATCGCTAAATTTCAATAATAGATCGGCATTTCATTACAGCGCGTTGATTGATTGTTTCTGGCACTTTGACAACGTCAGTTGTACAAATTTTCAACTTATTCTATATATAAAATGATAATTAACACATACCAAAACATGTATATATTTTTATATTTAAGATTTTCTCATTGTTGTATGTATAGATTAACTCACGAGGGCGCGGCCTTCCGACGCTAGATTATAATCGGTATATAACGAGCACACTGCATTCGTGTGAGTAAGCGAATGTTTATAGGGTTTCTTAGTGTGCATGAGACAAGAGTAGAGACAGCAAAAAAATACATAATATAACTAGACATTTGTTTATGGAGCCTGTTTGTGAGTGAAATGATCCAAGTGTATTTGTACAATGTATAGTACATATATCTCATATAAACTAAAAATCAAGATAAACTTTATACAAGTAGGCTTTTACGAGCACTTTTGAATCGTCATTTTGCAATTAAATGAAGCTACCACGGAAAGTAGATTCTATCGAGAAGAACCGGCAAGAAACTCAGCAGTTACTCTTTTTCAACATTTAAAAAATACAAAGTCATGTTAGTTAATACAATTATTTAAATTAATATATCCTGCTTGGAAGCCAATAGGTATTAACTCCATGAGATCAATTATTATATTTAGTTATTTTTACGTTAAAATTGCGTAATTTTTTTTTATACAAAAAAACTGAAAGTAATGTCAAAATCAGTTACCATAATAGAATGTTGGTTGAACCGTTTTATCATACTGCGGTGTATTGATGTGCCGTCCTTTTCCTTCTCACCGGAATCTTCCTCGGGCAGGAGCGGGACAGGTTCCGTGAATTGAGGTAAATCAACCTAGAAAACGAGAGTATATCTTAACAATGTGCACACATGTGCTATAAAGCTATGAAATTATTGTGTTAATTATACAGATGTTAAAACACTTTATAGTTTTTTCCAATTGAGGAAGGAATAAAATTAAACAAACCCTTAATTTTCGTATGCCAAGCGATTTGCGAATAATATAAAATAAAAAGCGGAATATATAATAATAAAAATAAAGAGAATTTCTTGGTTACAATCAAATAATCAAAAAGTCAATAAGTATTTCTGCTAAAAGAATATTTTTATATATATTTTGGTGAAGATTGTTTATAACGTTATATAATAAATAGCATAAGTAATATTAAATCACATGGAATATGTTAATCTAAGCTCATTTCAATACCCCTTGCCATTGGGGTATACTTACTGTTAGATCCAATGTGGTATGTTTCATAGCCGACGCGATAGCTTGATCATCCATTTTGGCACATTCTCCGAATAAATCTTTACTAGATGACGAGGCTATACGATCTCTGCGAAATAATAAAAATTGTAGTTAGTCTTAGTTCCCAAGGTTGGTGGCATATTGACGATGTTAGGAATAGTTAATATTTCTTACATCATTCATTCATCATCGCGTCATTATCTATGGGTGATGGTGACCACTTACCATCAGGTGGCCCATATGCTCGTCCGCCAACCTATACCATAAAAAAAACCTATACTACAGTATAATTGATAACTAATAAAATTAAATAATTAAACTTTATAATGTAAAAATTATAACAAAATTAATTATAGCATCATTAATACATGAAGATATTAAATAAAAACAAAAGAATATTGTGTTTAAAAAGATACAATTGTTAAGTTAGACTTGCGAGGCATGTTTTTTTTTTTCATCATTCTTAAATTTTATGGTACTATCAAAACTGAAAAAAAATTTAATATAATGTATTTTTATGTAAGAATATTTGAAAAACAATATATAAAAAAAATAAAGAAAAAAATATTTCAATGCCTCCAGAGAGATTTGAACTCTCGACCCCTGGTTTACAAGACCAGTGCTCTAACCCCTGAGCTATGGAGGCTCCAGCAACATCATTGAAAAAGTGAATTTATTTTTAGACACTATTGTACATTCATTTTTCAGCTTTTGTATGTCTGTCTGTGTTTAATTTCATTATTATATTCGTAAAAGAACTATATTTTGAGTTAAAAATTTAGTCAAGACATTTTTGTAGTATATATAAAGAACATATTATGTTGTCAATATTTTGTAGTGATTATAAAGAGACAAATTAAGTTTGTAGGGCCTAATGGTCCATTTCAAAAAAGTTTTCATGTAGTAAACTACAGTATCCCCATGTGGTATTGGGTATAATTTTTTTTTTGTCAATAAGTATCACCAATGAAAAGGTAAGTACTGTCACTCCACATTATTTAGTATGTTATATATAATATCAACATAAGAGCTATTACTGTCTATATGAGTAAATGTTATATATAAAAAAAAAACAATCTAAAATAATACCTGTGAAAATAATGTGATTGAAAAAATTTGGTCCAGAACTCGGCTTCCGTCATTTTATTGGGTACATAGTCTATGTGTTTCTTCCTAACGGCGGGATATGTTTTGAATATTGCATCTATGATGTCTTGAGTTAAATTATATTTAAGGCCATTGCATCCATCGGTCTGAGGTTGTATATCTGCTAAGAATGCTCCAGACACACCTGTAAAATTAACAAACATACATAAATTTCTTATTTTGTAACAAGTGTTAACACCCATTCACATATAGAGGGAAATTAACATGATCATAATATGCATACAATATTACAATATTAGGAAAAGACTATACAAGAAAAATGTAATGCCTGATAATTCTACTATAAATAGGTTTAAGAATACCTAAACATATTTCGGAAGAATGTTTGGTAAATGCTTTGACAAATTTATAGTATAATGGTGATTTGTAACTTTGTTAAGTCATATTTTTTAACATACAATTGTGATGATGCCATCTTGTAATCTTATTCAGAAAGAAAACAATCTTGACCAAATGATTATATAAAAATACTAGTCTATGAGTACATATACTAAATGACTTGTTACCGAGAAGTTTCTCTTTGCTTACCCGCTTCTTGTTTCATATTTGTTGATTCAGTATAGTGTTTCAAGGTGGGTGTATTCCAGTATTCCTCGCTATTTATTACTTTCGATATCACTAAGTCTTCATATAAATGCTTTAAAGTAGGATGAAGGGACAGGAGTCTATGGAAAGTAAGGCACATTTTATTTCATTCACTTTAAGTTTATAAGGTATAATATACATTTTTAAGTGTGTGTCAGTATTTGTTTAGAATAACACATTTATTTAAAAAAAAATTTTAGTAACTTCCTTACAGGATTATTTAATCATCTGAGATATAATGTAAGCCATCTTGGATTACAGGGCTCTTTGAATTAAGCTCTGGTCATCATGATACCAAGAATCTATTATAATTCAAAAAGTCAAAGAATCTACTTTAAAAATGAAAAATATGATGGAAATAAAGTGGAATATTTCTTAAATGAATTGATGATGTCCTCCACTAACTGTCAAATCTACCACTTGTTGGACATCATTACCCATAGATGATATGCTAAGGAATATTAATCATTTCTAAATGCGCAAACCACCACAGGAATTAAGATATTATCCCACCCTTCAAATCAGACCACTACAAAACCAAGTGTTACTAAGTACTTATTCCAAGTAAAATATAATACAATGAGCTATCAATACCTACCCAAACGGGCTACCACGAAGGCCTACCACCAAGTATATAAACAAATAATAATAAAGAGTAGGTTAAGTTGATTTTGATCCATATATTAAAATTTCTGATCTATTTTGACCTTCAAATACTAAAGCTATACTCAGTAAATTATCTTTTCTTTACGGAGTTGTAATATTCAATTTACCTTGATTTCATCTCTAATTCTCCATCTATTTGTCTCTTGAACTTAGGTAAAAGGTTCTGAAGTAGCATTTTTACTTGGTCCCTATCTTTCGCCTGAGCATCGGCACCAGCTGGGTTAACAAAATGAAATGTCGAACATGTTCCATCATGAAGGACGACTTGCAGCTGTACCTTTGGCTTGCCGGCAGGAGAGATTTTTTGTGCTGCAAATAGAATACATTATACTCTCTATATTCATAAATATAAATTAAGAAATTTAATTGTAACTTTTTACTATGACTAATGGAATTACTATAAATATGCAATATTTAAGTGCTTTTTACAGTACATAATAAAAAACTTGAATATATATTCAAAATCGTTTATGTTAATTTTTTTAAAATTTTAATGAAAACTACAGCGTTAGTTCTGATAAAAATTTCAATAAATTATTTTCTACTTACTTTTAATATCTGCATACTTGTGTGATACAGCGACTGTATCACGATTTTCCATCATCCAAGCCAGTCTTTGATTCATAACATATAAGGTGCCATCACCTTTTTTATATCTAACGTGCCCCACGCTCAGTAATACATCTTCTGACGACGTAGTCATTTTTATGATGTGATTAAAATTTTCTCACAAATCATTTACCAAACAACTTGGAAATGTACTGAGTCTGTAATGCCTAGGTATAAATCTTCATTTCCTTTAGAATCACTTTTTACCATCGATAAATGCTATTTTCTACAGATTTCAATTTGTTTCCTATGTCTAAGTATATAAAAACAGTGTTCGGTATACAAAAATGTTAAATTATTTACGAAATTGCATCTATGAAAAGCACATCGTCAGAAAACCATTTGCGGTTTTGTTTGACGTACTGTCAAATCAGTCTGAAGAAGTGTCCAGTGTTGCAACTAGTGTAAAACCGTTAATTTATTACCGTTACATCGAAAAATATTCACCCTTCATTACCTATTTAACAGAAGTTATAACTTGAACTAAATGGAACTATTTCAATTTTTTTTTTTTAATTGAGACAAATGATATGATAATTCAAAGAAAGATAATTTATTAGCAAAATCTTTTATTGATTATAAAATATTTTTGATTCTTATATACTTGAATATGTACCTACGTTAGAATTTTGTGTATATCACTGTTGTTTGCTGAAGACCAGACAGATTGGCCTATAAGAAGTTATCACTTCAAAAGTCCTAACTCGGGGTTAAGACTAACTATGTACCAATTTCAAACAAAATTCGTTCAGAGAATTAGCTTCATACAGAAGAAAAAAGCATCAAAATATTATTGGGATAGTTAAATTTTTTAGAACGACTACATAATAAAATAAGTTTGTTTAAACACGTGAAATGTACATTAATTTGAATCTATACTTTTATTTATTTCTGGTTGACCTAGAAATTTTGAAGTTGGATGGATTCTATTCATACTCTAAGTATAGAAAAATATAGATATAGATATATAAACCAACAATGATTATAAAGTAATTGCCCTAATAATATTATAAATAGGTGCTACAGGTGGTATAAACGCGAACAGTATGATTTATAATACTTTAAAGTGAAAAAGATAAATGCTTACTTAAGCATTGGCTCAAATGAAAAGTCATTTTATTTTAAAATTAATATTTTAAATCATTATATATTACTTTCACCATTTAAGACAGGTAGGGTATAGGTCACCATGATACGATTATTTAGAATGAAAACATTTTATTAACACAATACATTTATTTAAAACAGTATATTAAAATTGATTGTAACCGATAATATAACATATTTATCGTATCGTGTACGAGTCTAATGTGTATTTAAACATTTAGTTATGTCATCAAGATAAATAATTCTATATATATATATATATATATATATATATATATATATATATATATATATATATATATATATAATATATATAAGACAAATATAAGACTAAACTTGATTGACATTTTAAGGACGACATATTGTATTATTATAAATTTTATTTTATTTTATATAAAGATGGACATAATTTTTTTATTCATGAACGCATCGTTATTAGACCGCCATTTTATTTATTATTGCCTTGCAACACCTAACATTGACAACCCAAAATGCAATCATGGCGCACGGGGCACTGTGTTTGTAGAATGCTGAGAAGTTTTTACGTAAACACTTCGCTATTTTGCATTGTAATCCTTAAATCTGTTATAATAAATTATCCGTGACTTTTGAATATTGTAGCAAAGCATACATGTGTGTTCTAAACTTGAAGTTTCCACCTGTTTGCGATATCGTCTCTGTACTACTAGACACTTGCAGGTATGAAAATCATGAGATTTGCTGTTTTAGCTATCCTGTGGTATGTACAGATATCGGGATGTAAAGTGGATCTGTTTATTGTGGTCAGCAAATTGCACATACTTTATTTGAACGTTGTTTTATCCTATTCATTTATATATTCATTTGTTCCAGATAACTTTGTTGGTGTCATAATGTCAGAGGCGTACGCCCGTGAGATACTACGAAGGAATGTTGCGCAAATATGTCAAACTATAGGATGGAATGGTATAAACTCAACTCCACTCGATATTCTAGTTCATGTTTTGGAAAAATACATTTGCACATTGGGAACACAAGCTAACAGATACGCCGAACAATTCAATAGGACTGAACCAAATTTACATGACTTAGGGTTAGTGTTTCGTGATCTTCATATCCAATTACCGGACTTAGCAGAGTATACTCGCAGTGTACCACCTGTACTGCCACCTACCAAAACAGAGAGGTTTCCTAAACCGAAAGAGTCTAATTTAAATTTCTTGAAGCCTGGCAGTCATGAAGTTGTTACAAGACCCATGCATGTCCATGAACACTTACCTCCAATGTACCCCGAGAAAGAACGGGATACACCAGTGGTTGCAGGTACAGTTGAAATCCGACAAAATGGTATTGACAACATTGACAGTAATGCAACATGTACAAGTCCTGAAATATCAGTCACAGATAGTCCAGAGAAGCCTAAAGACATATTTAAAAGACCAATTGATCCAGTTTCATTACCAAATAGTAAAAGACCGAGGTTACGATTGGAAGAAGAAGAAAGAACTAGGGAAATTAGTAGTGTCATGATGACAATGTCTGGTTTTCTTTCCCCGGCAAGGGAAGGTAAACTTCCTGAAGCTAGACCTCCCACAATTGTTTCTGAGAAACATCATGAAAAACATAAAGCCAATTCTCACCACTCCAATGCATCGAAAGTACCTATATTAGAAAAAGGAGATAAAAAATCTAAGAAAAATAAATTATTGAATGGTAAGATAATGAAAAGTAAACGAAAAGATAAAAGTCATAAAGGTGAAAGTAGTAAATCTAGGGATAGTAATAAATTGGAGAGGTTTCCACCAGGATATCCTATTAAAACTAAAGATGTACATCCAACTCATCATAATCATGTTACAATGCCAGCGCCAAGACCTTTGCCACCACCAGCAAAGCCTCCAGTGGTGCCACCACCATCAATACCAACACCTGTTATTTCTGAACCTTTAAGGCCTGTTATCAAACAAGAACCAGTCGATTCACCTTCACCTGCACCTCGATCTTCAAATATACTTGGTGAGGATGCGATACCTGTACCAAGAAAAATACCTATTTCTAAATCTCCCCTTGTATCTAATTCTTTACCTGTAAATAAACAATCAACTTCCACAAATTCACTAATTCCAGAAGTAGAAATAAAGAAAGAAGTTATTGAAGAAGAAGAAAAGTTGGCTTCACAGCCAGATAGATCAAAAATAAATATATTTAAAAGAATATCGAACAAATCTAAAGAAGATAAGAGTGCTTCAGAGGTTTCCCCTGACAAACCACAAACACAATCTGATGCTATGATCTCAAGATTGCAAAATTCTGCACCTGAAAGTGAAAATATTAGAGTAAAGAGTGAAGAATTCATTATGAACAATAACAATAGTCCTGTAGATTTGTCGAAAGAAATAGATATAAGATCACATGAAATCATTAATATTGATGATGACTCATTGGACACACACCCTATTCCAGCGTCTAGAGCTCTGCCTACTGAATCTAGACCAGTTGGCTTATCAATCAATAAGTCGCTGCAATTACCATATTCCAAAGAAGTAGCTAGTGTCAGTCCAAAAATGAAAAAAGAAAAGAAACATAAAGACAAAAAAGAGAAAGCAGCAAAACTAGAAGCAAAACTGAAGAAACAGCAACAGCAATTAGCATTTGAAATGGTACAAATGGCTGAGAAAAAGAAAATGAAAATGACAAATGAAAAGTCACCAAAATCGAGTAGGCCAAAGAATGAATCAAAGCTACCACAGATGCCACCTGGATTTCCATTCTTTCCTGCAATGCCTCAAGGTCGTCTAATGCCAGGTCCAGGTTTGATTCCCGGAAGTGACTTCCTAGCAGGCTTAGCAAATAATCCGGCATTAAGAGGTTTACAAAATCCTAATTTATTAAGTAATCCATTTGCCTTAGGAGCAGGAGGCCCAGGACTTATTCCAGGTCCCAGTTTCTTGCCGGGTGGCCTTGGTCCCGGTATTTCAAATCATCTAATGCCAATGGGTAACTTCCCTCATACATCTCGGTCGTCATCAGTGAAAATACCACCGATGCTGCGACGTCCTAGCTTGGAGGTTATACCCGTTGATAATGAAGAGGAAAGACTAATGCGCAAGTCTCCAATGATGGGTCGTGATAAAGATCGGCATGATAAGCACAAATCACCAACCATTCCAAATATTTTACAGAAACCAAAATCAAAATCTAGTAAAGATCATAAATCAAGTATATATAAAATGCCTCCCGTACAACCTGATATAACAATTGAGCTTAATCCTCCTAAAGTTGAACAAGTTCGACACGAACCGCCAAGAGAACCTCCTCAACCAGCACGATTGCCGTCGCCGGACCCAGAGGAACCCGCACCAAATCCAGAACCTGATCCTGTTCCCGACCCGCAACCTGTCAAAGTTATACCGCCTGTAATTCCTCAATCAAGAGAAATCGATAATTTAGAAAAGAAAAAAGATAAATCACATAAAAAAGAAAAACGTGACAAAGACGGTGTAAAAATTAAAAAGAAAAAAGATAAAAAGGATAAAAATAAGGATAAGTCTGACAAGAAAAAAGAAAAGGAGGACCGACAAGAAATAAAAGAAAAGATTAAAAAAGAGAAAAAGGATAAAAAGAAAGAAAAAGCAGTAGATGGTTTGGTACCTAAATTAACACTTAAAATTGGTTCTTCCAACTCGAATTCGCCTATGCCTCCTAGTTCACCAGATATATTTAAATTAAACATAAAACCCGTTGTAAAAAAAGAAGAAAGTTCATCTCCCATAAAGGATGAAGCTGTATCCCGCGAACATAGTCGGTCCCCAGAGTTAGCTCAAATTTCCGCACTGGTAACAAGACCGCCAAAACAAAAACATTCTAAGCATAATCACATAGCTGAGTCGGAAGCTCAGTCATCTTCACCACCTCTGGCATCGCCACCAAGAAAAAATCGACCACCTTCAAGTCATTCAAAGTACAAGAGAATACTTTTCAAGCCTTTAGCAAAGAAAGGGCTGGGCGATAGCTATGAAGATGAATCCGCGTCCATTTCAGAGGAGCCAGTGACAATGGTTCCGGGCCAGGCGCCTGTCGCTACCCCTGCGTCAGTGCCAGCGGCGACTCCTACGCCTGCGCCTACGCCTGTAGATAAACCTAGTGGACCATTACCAACACCTTATTACCTGGATGAACAAGGTAATAAAATTTGGGTTTGTCCTGCTTGTGGTAGACCAGACAATGGCTCGCCCATGATAGGTTGTGATGGGTGTGACGGTTGGTACCATTGGATTTGTGTAGGCATTACGGAAGAGCCAGGTGCAACGGAAGATTGGTTCTGTAAGTCTTGTCGTGCTAAGCGTGCCGCTTTGGTATTAGCCGGTGTTGCCTCCGGCAAGAAGCGTGGCCGGAAACCAAAAGGAGAAAAAATCAGAGACTGTCATTGACTGTCGGACTTTTTGTTGTTACTGAGATTAGTTTTAATTTTTCCGTTCGATAGACGTGAATAAATGGATTGCGAATATTGTTAATGGATTATTGTTGAATGATATCATGCAGATACGTTTCATCATTTATAATGTTATATCATAGGCTAGAATTAAGTATAGATAATAATTGAATATTGACATAAAATGTTGAACATAAAATAGTATAGGTACATGTATTAATTACCATAATTTTAATTATTTTGTTAAATTTCTTATTTCTCGTTCGCTCGGTTAGATCAAGTTTAATGAGAATGCGGGCGTGTTGTACACATCTCGCATGTAAACATAGAGGTAATATAAGATTCTTTTTATATTGTACAAAAAACTGAATTTACTTAAGAAATTGGTGATGTATAAAGTAATGTAGTGAATATTTAAATAAACAGAAAGAAGGCTGGATGTAAGTTCAGCCAATATTTGAATATTTTCATATTATAATTTTAATATAACCCTGTTTTTTTTTGTTGAATTTGTTCCTTCTTATCTATGTACAGGGCTAGCACAATCTCGCATTACCCTCTTGCTCTAAGCGGATCATCCAAATCGCGCGCAGTCGAATATATAATAGCGCGAAGGTGCTCGTCCTAACACGATAATTTACATGGAGACGGGAGGTAAATGTAAATTTTTTGATTTCAGCCAGTGGCCAATTAAATATATTGGTACTCGAAAATGTAGTAAATTATTTAAATCCTTCATGCGAAACAAAAACTACCATTTAGCAGATTTTATTTATTTTATAAAACAAGTGCATTGCATACAAAAAGCTGTTATCGGAGAAATGCAATAAGTATGTACTGATTAAATATTAATGTTTATTTTCGTATTTTTTTTTTTTTACTGAACAATGTCATTTTTATTTATTAAGATTTTTTCACGACAAATACTGTATTACGCCAAATACAAGTTTGTTCATCCTTTATTAAACAAAAAGCCTTAAATCTTAAGGTAATATATTTATTTCACATAAACTGACTAAAAACTCAACAATCTATGTACTACATAAAATAGCTTAATTTTTACTAGTGTTTGTTCCTGATGGTATGCTTTCTGGGGGTGGTGTGGAGGGTTGTTTCTCTTTATTCCAATCTTTTAATCCTTCAGGTAAAGTGGTATCTTCATCTAGTGAACCAGTACCTTCAACAAATTCTTCATAAGTACTCTTTTCTGGGAATGGTCTAGGACCTAAAAGTTCAATCATATCATCCCTGCTTAAGATTTCTTGTTTCAATAGCCTCTCAGCTACCTTTTCTATGTTTGCTTTATGTTTTGTTAGCAAATCAGTTGTATGTTTGTGTGCAGTATTAATCAAATCTCTCACTTCTGAATCTATCAACTCAGCGGTTTTTTCTGAATATGGTTTATCAATGACCATTTCTCCTGGTTGTGGCATTTCGAAAGAAACATTACCTACTTTAGCATTCATACCATAATGAACTATTTGGGCGTATGCGCTTTGAGTTATTTTTTTAAGGTCGTCTTGGGCGCCTGTTGTAATTCTACCAAAGAAAATCTCTTCACTGACTCTCCCACCAAGTGTCATGCACATTCTATCAAAAAGTTGTTCCTTGCTATACAGATACTGTTCTTTTGGTAGATACTGTGCGTATCCAAGTCCCTTGCCTCTTGGGATAATTGACACCTTCAGTAAGGGATCAGCATGTTGTAGGTACCAACCCGCGACTGCATGTCCAGCCTCATGATAAGCAACAATCTTTCTTTCATCTGGTTGCAGTACATTTGATTTCTTCTCCATACCTGCCACTACTCTTTCTATAGCTTGTTCGAAGTTCTTCATCGTAATGTCGTTTGCTAACTCTCTTGCAGCTATAAGTGCTGCTTCATTGCATACATTGGCTATGTCAGCACCGGTGAAACCTGTAATTAGAAATTGTTAGAGATATTAATATGAGACACATAAACATAGATTTTACATACATATTGATTCAATATTTTATTGAGTTTGTGAAATATATTTTTAACTCTTATTAGATTTTACTAATTGGAATCTTATTGGAATTATAATTAAATTCTTCTAGGTAAGCCAGTTTATAGGTAATGTATGCAATATTAACCCACACAAAAAATTACATTCAATGACATTCCTATAAATGCTCATTGCAATTTTATTATGCTACGACAACTTACACTAGACTTCAATTTTAACATTGAAATAATTATTTCATAATTTATTACTGATTTTGATAAATATAAGCTTTAGCTTAGTGAATTTTTTAATTTGAGCATATACTAAATTTTTCATGCAATATAATACAATGTATGTAGTGTGGAATCTATCAATATCATCTATCATATGCATAAATAGTGGTGTAAACATATACCTGGAGTTAAGGCAGCCATTTTACGAGCCAAGTTATCTTTATTAATTGTGGTCTTTAAAGGTGACAGATGTACTTTGAAAATTGAAGCTCTTCCTTTAATATCTGGAGCTGGTACAAAGATCTGTCTATCAAATCTACCGGGTCGTAGCAAGGCTTTATCCAAAATATCAACTCTATTTGTAGCAGCTAAAACTACGACATTTGTTGTTGTGTTAAAACCATCCATCTCAACAAGCAGCTGGTTTAGTGTATTTTCCTGTTCAGAATGACCACCAAAGCTTCGGCCACCCCTCTTTCTGCCCACAGCATCTATTTCATCAATAAAGAGAATGCATGGTGCATGTTTACGGGCCATAGAAAACATGTCCCTTACTCTTGATGGACCCACTCCTACAAACATTTCCAAAAACTCAGAACCTGATACTGTGAGGAAAGGAACATTTGCTTCTCCCGCTGTAGCTTTAGCCAGTAAAGTTTTTCCAGTACCAGGAGGGCCAGTAAGTAAAGCTCCTTTAGGAATTTTTGCTCCCAAGTCAATATATTGTTGTGGATTTTTCAAGAAATTAACAAATTCCATAATTTCTATTTTAGCTTCTTCACAACCAGCTACGTCTTGGAATTTTACACCAATATCTGTTGGATTGATTAGTTTTGCGGTAGACTCCATTACTCCACCAAAGAGACCTCCACCCTTCCGTCCACCCCGGCCCATCATATCAGCTGATCTTCTCATCATATAGATTAAAAAACCAATAATAAGTAAGGTTGGCAACATTCCAGTTAAGCTTGCTGCTTCAACCTCAGTCTTGTAGATAACAGGAACAAAGTTAGGTGGTTCAATACTCATTTCAATTTGTGCATTTTCTAAATTTCTTTCAAATGAATCAACACTTCCAATTGCAAACCAGATAATCTTGCCTTCGAGAGCAGAACCTTGTAATCTTACCCGAACCCATTTCTTGTTTATAACTTCTAATTTTTCAACAAGTCCCTTATTAAGGTATAAGTTAACAAAGTCGCGCCAGCTTATTTCTCTGTATCGTAGTTCAAAGTACGCTATAGAAGCTAGTAAAGTTACAACTCCCATAGCCCCAAACATCATCCATTTTTCTCTATCTGGGCCTTCATAACCACTGCGACCTGTACCTCTTCCTCCTCCCGAAGAGCCAGAGAACATATTCATATTCCATTTATCTTGAGATGAGGTCGACTTAGGACTAGGTGGCGTACTTTTCGACGGTGCAGGTGATGCATCTGTTTCAGGTTTTTTGGCTTGTTTTTTACCACCATCGGGCTGGAAATATTTTTCGAATCCTTTCGGAGGCTTTTTGCAAAATTCGTACCATTGATTCAATACAGAATCAAGCGCCGGAACACCAATGGGTTGAAATTTATGTCCATTGAAATGTAGTTTCGATAGTTGTGTTTGCGTAAGCCTAAGACCCTTCCACATACTGTTTTTATGGTATTTATTATTTACAAGTAATATTTTATTGAAATATTTCGCAATAAGATGGATTATTATGTCACAAAAACCGTCAGAAAGTACTTAAGTCTCCACAAAACATGGTTAAAAATATCTGTCAATACTGGTCAGATTGGTGTTGCATATTGCACAAGAAAAATTATTATCTCGTAAGTCATACATACTGTCAAATATATTTTAGTATCTACATTTCTAATTTGGTATTAATAATTTTTTACTTTTAAAGGTTTTTGTATTTTGTAGGAAGAAATCATGTCAAAATTGTATATTATCACTTAATGCAGACTTTATTTAACATTTTCAGTGATATAAAAATTAAAAAACTCCTATTGTATTAAATGTAATAAAAAAAAATATTATGTATATTGTATAGTGAATACAAACTTAATTTTAATTTTAAGTTATCACTCTAAGTTGTATATTAGAATAATATTAAAATATAACAAAATTAGTACATGATATAATTGTTATTATTTAGTTTAGTACGATTATTATACAATAGTCGATATTTTTAGAAATATTTAATTACAATATGAAATAAAAATTATCAAATTTGAAAAATTTTTAACTTTATTTTTAACAATGAAAAATATTATATCGTCTTTTAAAAATATTAAATAAATATAGATTAATCTATGGCTATTTATTAATAAAATAATTAACATCTACATTTAAATAATATAGAATAAATATAAAGTGGACATAAACGTAGTGATTCCATTCTCTTTGGTGGACATCTGTCCAAGTAAATAAAAGAATTAGATTTTCTCTTTTTACCGTTGGTATAATACAAAAAACAATGCTGTAACAAACGTCCTTTAAACTAACATTATTTTTGTGACTCAACAATTTTGCAGTGCAAAGTTTCTAAAGCTATTCTAATTTGTTATAAGTTATGGATCAAGAGAAACCAGGGTGCAGTGTAAATCATGGAAAACGGACTCGACCTTTGTTACTGCAACCAAGTCCTAAGATTGCTAGAATATCAGCCTATGCAAGCTCAACATCTAGTTCTGTGCTTAAGAATTCAAAAAAATTAGGTCCTAATTCGCCTAGGAAGACTAAATTGTCTTATAACAAGAGTGACGTACCAGCACTAGGGACACCTGTTCCTGACTATCATGTTCGAAAGGCTGGTCCTTACTTGTTAGGCCCTAAACTAGGGCCTAGTCCTGTTAAAAGTATAGTTCAGTGTTTAGCACGTAAAGAAAAGACTGATGATTATTACCAAATAAAAATCTTGACTCTTCGTAATGAAGGGCAAGTGGAAACGCAAGATGATAGACAAGGGAAGATGCTTTTACACACGGAGTATTCATTATTGTCACTTCTGAAGGATCAGGATGGTGTTATTCATCACCATGGCTTATTTAAGGTATACTTAAATGATGATTATCATTTAATTTATTTTAATAAATTCAAATGGTATTTGAATTTAGAACAGAGATTAAAACCTTTGTTAATTTGTATAAATTCTGTGAAAAACTTGTAAAGCAGTTGTATCTTGGCTAGACATTTTATTTTGTTCAATTAAATATTTACAATGTTATTCATGGTGAACTTAAATTTTTCAGGATCATGCCCTAGATGAAGTACCAAATCCAAATGGTCCAGGATTTATTTACACAGGTCGAGTTCGACAAAGACTTTTTTTAGTGTTAGACAGTGTTAATGCACATCAGTTTAGCGAGAAAGGCAGTGAACTTATCAATCTTCAACAGTATGTTACGAAAGTGAAAAAAGTACCAGAGAAAGAAGCCATATTAATATTCTATGATATAGTCAGGGTTGTAGCTAATTTGCATAAGGTAATAGTTTTATGAATATTACTTATTTTTATATATAAAAATAACAGCCCGTACATGGCTCGTGGTTGGTCAAAGAGCTTCTCTTTTTTTAACTGCTTAGAGCTGACCACTGTTTTATTCAAGTGAGTTAGAGTTAGGTTAGGCATATGTAGTAGAATATCATCTAATATTACATGTTTGTTTCTGAAAATTGTATTCTTTGTAATGATAAAAGCATGAAGCTGGATAGATGTGGATGTTGTTATATTATTAATGATTTGAAGTCTCCTTGCCTTTTCTAGTAGTCTGATTTATAGATCTCCAAAATAAGTGAAAGGTATCTAGTATCTATCTATCTTTTATAGATAAGTCACTTAAATTAAAAAATTTGGCTTAATTATCAGTTATTACAGTCAATTTAATTTGATTCTGGCACAGAAACAGTTTGTTGTAATATTTGTTTCATACAAATTTCTATTTGAAAAAAATGTGTCGAATAGTTAAATATAAAGATGGTTATGTAATTGTTTAATTTTTCAGAGAAACATAGTGCACAGAGACTTAAAACTTGGCAATATAGTTTTGAATCAGCGAACAGGACGAGTAATTATAACAAATTTCTGTCTTGGAACACATTTAGGAAGTGACAGGGATCTTTTGAAAGACCAAAGAGGTAAGACCAATACAAACAATTACAAAAACATATTTTATTAATTTATATATTAAACATACTCTTTGCTTAGTAAAAGTTAAAATTAATAACTATTGTGATATTTTCACATAAAAAATAGAAGAAGTTTTATACTATTCACTTTGTTGTAACTCGCCACTAGGCTAGATGGCACTGTGGTGTACCACACTCAGTTAGTCTATAAACTTATATACCATTCAATCCAATTTATTCAGTATAAATATGCAAACAGGACCATGGGTTATGCTATATATGTATCTATAATATGAGTAAAGAATATATATATTATATGGGACACGGTGGGCACGTATTTTCATAAAATTCAACACAAGGGTGCCACCTTGAGCCATAATATCGCTGTTGTGTATTTCATAGTATTACAAGTATATAGTATATTAACTTTTTAATAAAAGTAATCCTAATTACAACTTACACCTGCTCCAACGGCCTCGTCCATAGATGTCTTCGCTTCGACGTTATACTTGTGTTTGTTAGTGAATCGAATAAATAAAATTTCTTTCGTACTTCAAATAGACAAATGTCACCTCAGTCTACCCGTGACCACGAACGCTGTAAAGTGCTCGAAACAATGATAAAAATAATTAATATACGCGATTTAAATAAAACTAGTTTTATTTCAATGTGTAATAATCGCGAAAATCTAAGACAACATTATATATATTCTATCTAATCTTTTCATTAAAGGTTCTCCAGCATACATATCGCCAGACGTTTTGATGTGTAAGCCTTACCTCGGTAAACCATCTGACATGTGGGCTCTCGGCGTGGTCCTCTACACTATGTTATATGGCCAATTTCCATTCTGTGATACGAGTCTGGCGCAGTTATTTAGTCGCATACAAGCTGCAAATTATAATATACCACCGTAAGTAAAGTAATCTATAATTATGCTATAGGTACAGTATATTTGCATGTGGTAATATATGCTTCCACTCATCCCTCCCAATGAACTTGAAATCTCGTCTAAAGAGTGGGTATGATTAGTCATAAATAATCTTTTAAATATAATTAGTCATATTTAAAACATTGTCCCCTAACATTATTTGTGTAAAGTAAAGTAACAGCCTGTAAATTTCCCACTGCTAGGCTAATGGCCTCCTCTCCCATTAAGGAGAGGGCTTGAAACATAATCCACCACGCTGTTCCAATGCGGGTTGGTGAAATACACATGTGGCAGAATTTCAATGAAATTAGACACCTGCAGGTGTCCTCACGATGTTTTCCTTCACCGCCGAGCACGAGATGAATTATAAACACAAATTAAGCACATGTATACAGTGGTGCTTGCCTGGGTTTGAAGCCGAAATCATCGGTTAAGATGCACGTGTTCTAACCACTGGGCCATCTCGGCTCATTTATTTGTATACATATATCATAGCAAATTTATGAATATCACAATTGCTTAAATTGTATTTATAATTCGTCAAGTGCTCGGCGGTGAAGGAAAACACCGCGAGGAAACCGCCGTGTGTCACGTGAATCCGCCAAACCGCACTGGAGAAGCGTGGTAGAAGATGCTGTACATCTTACATGTTGTTATACAGACAAAATTAAAACAGATCAATGCATTCTTCTTTTTTAACAGTTATTCATTTATTAATTTTTGTTTGGTTGCTGTTTTCTTACACATTAAGCTTTAATATGTATTATCAAATAAAATTACCAACATAGATCATGTTTTAATTTCGAATAATGGACGACAACTATTAGAAATATAATATATATGTTATAATATAAATAATGTTTTTTTAAAGGGACGGCAACTCTGTACAAGTTTCTGACAACACAGTATTTTTAATTCAAAGACTGCTTGTCAAAGATCCTAAACACAGATTATTAGCAGATCAGGTAATTGATACTTATTTATTAAAAAAATATTCCTTTTAAGAAGATAGACTGATTGATAAATCCGACACTTTATGGGTACCATAGGGTACATTTGCCCATAGATAACGGCACTGTTAAAAACATTGACCATTCTTTATATCGTCAATCCACCACCAGGATAGACAAGGGACCAATTATATCTGTAATTAAACTGAGTTACTTACTTTATAAAGTAAAACACAATATAATAAGACTTGCTTATGTTGTGTCTGTAGTTACACTGACTCACTGATTTTACAAAGAATATAAGCAGTGGGAGGTACCTACCCAAGTAAATGTGCACAAGACAACATTTTTTTATCATGAAGTTTAACATCCATTACAATGATGTTTTAGTAAATGTTATTAACGCGCAAAAAGTGAAGACTAGAAAACGTCCTAATTGGGACGTTTTTCTTTAGTCGTTTTACGTAGTAATACGTTATAATGCATCATAATTACGTAGTAATACGTTTTGCGTAATTGAAACATCTAGTTATCCCTTTTACTTATTGTTTTTATCAAGCTATCCTTTTTACTTGTAATGAAATGTAAAATAAACGGTTCCCGGCGCGGCACACTTTTTTCTGTTGTTTAGTATGGATATAACATATCTGTTTATTAGAATATCATTGATCCATTATGAGTTTCAGTTCTACTTTATCCGACTTATTATTGGTCAAGTAACATTTATATATTGATACTAATATTTATATGTGTATATGTTGTAGGTTTTAGACCAATTGTCAAGTATAATAGCGAGCTACGTTGTTGTACCTAATCCACCTGAAGATTTACAAGTTGTACCTGACATTCCACTGGACGAAGAGAAAGAGAAGCCTGCGAATGGTGGATCGAGTGAAATAGATAGGAAACCATTCCTAACAATACCGGAGAGTGGGGAGAGAACGCCTAATTCTAATGTGAGTTACTAGATATGTTATAGTTAAAGAATTATTTGTCTCTTTCTGTTATAAGTAATTTGACATTTGAAAAAAAGAGAAAGAGCATTAGTCAACTACTCTACAGTCATGGCTTAGGGGCTAGTTTATAAGACCATCATTTATCATATATTAATCATAGTAAAATTAATTGGATTTATTTTGTTGAGCAATATTATGCTGTTCATTTGTCCAATAGGAGCTGGACGAAGAATGTTATATAAACTGTACTACAGAGTAGTAGTTGATTTAATTCCAAATATGATGTTAATTATATTTATGTAAGCGATAATCGAATAATAAAATCAATAAAAAATTACTAATGCAGTAATGCTTTTCTCCACGACAGTGTTTTATAATTTAGTGCCTTGTTGGTATAATAGCCATCACAAGTAGTTGAATCCACGAAGACACTTTTTTCTTAAGTGTCTAATATAAGCAAGAGTATGAGTTGTATAGTATCCCATAGTATCTAAGTGGGCACTGTCTGTGCTACTGCCACCGTGTGTGTGTGTGTGTGTGTTTTACGAAGTTGAATGAAAGAATAAATTAATATTCAACTGGAAATTTACTCTACTACATGTTGTCAACTTCAAATGACGACGGTATTGAAAGTCGTCCTGGATTGAATTAACTATATGTTCAGTTTTGAATTCGATTTTGGAAGATAGTGCTTATTGTATCTATTATATGCTTTTCAGGACGAACTTGGAGTGTTCTGCGTGCCTCTTCCCGACTTCCTGGCTCTAAACTTCCCCTCGCCGACCAGGGTGACTCAGAGCAGTATTCTCGTCCACCCGACGACTCCGGTCGAGTCGAGTAACCAGACTCAGCGCCAAATAACCGTGCAGAGAATCGGTCGAGACGCAAGACCGTTGCTCCCATGCGAGATAGCGAGATACCAGCACATGTTCACACCGAATCAACGGCCAGAAGCTTCTAGAAGATCCGAGGTACAGAACTTCGTTCCGGAAACTAGAAGCGAACGTCCGGAAAGTTCTAGATTAAGAACGCTAGCTCAGAGAATACCAAGATTGAACGCTGTGGCTTCAACTTCTAATCCGGATTTCAGAGTTATACCCTGGTCGGAGAGATCAAGACTGCAGATGGATAGATTGGACCAGGATTACGTTCTGAGATTGCCGGTTCTAGATATATCTAGAATGCCTAGTAATAGAATTATGAATCCAGCTCCAATACACACAGTGAATCCTGAAGCAGTTGTAAATAACCCAAGACCACCTGCGGACAATTCAGAGCTTGAGTATAATTGATATAATGAACTATCACAGTATATGTAAGGATAAAATGTAGTGTATTGTATGCGCTATTTATGCTTTATCGGTATAGATTTAAGTTTTAATTAAAGAAAAATTACAATGGACTTGGGAACATGAAGATATGGTAGTTTATACTTTGTATAGTATTTTTTTAGAAACGACATTTGCATAAATATTACTGAATTTAAATCTTTACATGTTTATTTCATGTTTTAGAATTCAATGTTATGGTGATATATGAAGTAATTGTCATGGCAGTCCATTGAATGGTTCAATTACTTCAACTTTAATTGGTATGGTTTCATTTAGTACAGAAAGACAGCTTAAAGTCTTAAGATCCAATAGCCAAGGGTAGAAATAAAGTTGTTTGATATTTTGATTTTATTATCTGTTTTAGGTCAAAAAAGACATTTCTAGTAACAATAATTTGAATAGAGTTGAATACTGGTACAGATCATATGTAAAGTACTGTGTGTACTGTTAGATATAAAACATCAGATATTAAAACATCCCTCGTTTTGCAAAAATCAAGGTCAAACATAAGAAAAATTCAAATCATTATTTGAGAACCGCAAAGATATGACCATCAAATATCGTGAGGAAACCAGCCTGTGTTTAAATTCAATGAAATTCTGTCATATGTGTATCCTATGAAACACGTTGGGGCTGCGTTGTGGAAGGTCCAAACCTTATCGTTAAAAGTAGAGTAGGCCTTAACTCAGCCGAGGTTAAAGGCTGTTACTTATTTTACTTTTAATCAAACACTTATACCAATTTACAACTGTACGCGAATTAATGTAAACATGCCAATATTTTTGTATATTTTGACCGGACTATAATGTAACGTGGACCAAAAATACGATTTTAATGTTGCCATTTTTAAATATAAATGATTTACTTCTGAGTACAAATTCGCTTAATATAGGAAAAACGGCATGAGTATCATTCCGGGTTGCCTATACTTAACGAATTGATGTTGTTTGTGTATGAATACTTTTTTAACAACCATTCTTTGAACCCATGCCTTATTGTTTTTGCTCAATGTTATCACTTATTTTTTTAATAAATAACAATTTATCTCAAGTAACTGATGATCAGGATTGAATAATGAACGTCTAATGTTGATATCATATTTTTTTATTATACCAATAGTCATTTGTAATTCACTGAAGTCAATGATATTCTAATAAACAGATATGTTATACCCATAATAAACAACAGAAAAAAGTGTGCCGCGCCGGGGACAGTTTATTTTACATTTCGTTACAAGTAAAAAGGATAGCTTGATAAAAAACAATAAGTAAAAGGGATGACTAGATGTTTTAATTACGCAAAACGTATTACTACATAATTATGATGTATTATAACGTATTACCGGCATAATTATGACGAAAACGATTAAAGGCAAACGTCCCAATTAGGACGTTTTCTAGTCTTCACTTT
Source organism: Vanessa cardui (assembly GCF_905220365.1). Taxonomy (NCBI): domain Eukaryota; kingdom Metazoa; phylum Arthropoda; class Insecta; order Lepidoptera; family Nymphalidae; genus Vanessa; species Vanessa cardui. Next base: position 9,756,287 of record NC_061143.1, read on the forward strand.
TTGCGCGTTAATGACATATCTGTTTACTAGAACATTATGACTGAAGTCATAATGACCGTGTAAATGAAGGTGTTCGAATAAAATAACTTTCTTGTATGCTTCGAAAAGCACCTAATATCGTTTGCCTCACACCTACGTTTTGTGTTGAAAATAGATGGTATACCTTTCATTTGTGCATAAACGCATGCATCAGTCGCCATCATCTAGAACAACGGTCGGCAACCTTTTGGTAGACAATGGCTACAAGGTAGCGAAATAAAGTATAGTCGGGCAATCATAAAATTTACCTTATAAGCCCAATATACCTATACCCATAATTAATTAGTGTTAATTGTCATATTTCCTAGAAAAATGAAAATTGCTATTATTTTTTTTTAAAAGATACAGAATTAAATTCCTACACATAATACTTACATTATGTTTATATTTTTGGGCTTTATAGCTAAGGAAATAAAAATAAAAACTACAAACGACCTGAATAGGAAATATATTTTATACAAATTTCGGTGTAATATCTGAGGTTGCATTTGAGACGCTATTTCTTGTATGTTACCTGTCATATTTGTCAACCTTTTTGCAAAACAGTCACGGGTCGCGTGTTGCCGACCACTGGTCTAGAATATCAGCCGGGATGTTATGGACGTGTAATTTTTAATCTGTATATAGATATGGATATATGAATAACTATTAGTCGCTTGCGTCTTCGCTTGCATTATAGTGTTGGTTGTCACGTACTAGGCAAAAGTAGCCTATGTCCTTGGATTTCAAGTTTGCTTCATACCAAACATCATCAAATTCGGTTCAGCGATTTGTTCGTGACAGACAGACATACAGACAAACAGTTACTTTCACATTTATAAATAAATAATAAATATGAGACACATACATACATTACTCTGATCCCAATGTAAGTAGCTAGAGTACTTGTGTTATGGAAAATCAAAAGTAACGAAGGTACCACAAACACCCAGACCCAAGACAACATAGAAAACTAATGATAATCTATGTCGACTTGGCCGGGAATCGATCCCGGGACCTCGGAGTGGCGTACCCTTGAAAACCGGTGTACACATGTACCACGGAGGTCGTCAAATATTTTTAATATTAATATAGATTTATCGGTTTCAGATACCATATACGACATTATTTCGCATTATCCGATTGTTTGGATTAGTTTCAGTTACAAATTAGATTATTTATTAATTGTAAAAGAAAAAATTACAACATACGAATTTAACTTTATTTGTAGGTTATTATTTACTGTTAGGTATAATCACCGAAAAAATCCAAATAGCTTTAAAATACATTTAGCTATTCTCTTTAAGTATAAATCTATGCAAAAATGAGTTTAGTATGATTTTTTCATTAGTTTCAATTACAAATTCCATAACATCCCCTAATCAAACCCGGAAAATTGAGGGCCAACATTAAAAATACAGTGTATGAAAATATTGTTTTCGTTTAGTATACATGTGTATTGAATACATTTTATATTTTTGTATTCGTAGTTTATTAATACAGATTATTTTACCTCTTAATTATAAATAGTTGAAACAGTTTTAATTACTTTTACGATTATTGTGCATACATATAACGCTTGTATGAATAATGTGAAACGTTTTTATAGTAAGGAATTGAGATATACTGTCTGACCGAGTAATTAATAAAAATAACTTTTTAGTTAATCTATAAAGTTATTTTTACCTGGGATGCAAAAAAGACGAAAAATATGAATTATATATTAATAAAACACGAATAATCTACTCTTAAATATAGTTTAGATTTGTACTGTTCAACCTCCAGGGTTATTTTTTACTACGGAACATTAAAATAATGAATTAATTAAATTAGGTACAAAAATATATAAGCACTATTTCAGACTCGCTCACGATTTGCTCGATTCGATTTCATATTTCAAGATCTTTCAACGTTTTTTATAAGTTTTGTGTAATTTGAGTGTGATGCTATTGCATTGGACTCAAATTATTTACGAAATCTTTCATCAGGCAATTTACTGCATTGTGTTTATTTTTCACATATTAATTTAGTTTTCACCATAAATTAAATGTATTTATAAAATTGATTACTTAAAGCTGTCGTCCATTACTGTAATTATAGTTGTTTTAAGAACAAAATATAAGATAATTTAATTTTCTCTTTAATTAATTAGCGTATATTTTGCAAATATTTCCTTAGGTAGACATTTTAATTGTTTAATCTGTCAAAAAAAATCGATATGTATTTCCCGCCAATTTTTAAATGACATTTGAATCGGATGAATGTTTTACATTTTTTTTGTAAGTTCTGTTGTTTATTTTTTATATTGTGTAATGAACTGATTTTAGATACTTCGAATTTTTTGTTACGTATTCAATGTCGGTGTTTTAAAGTATTATAAGTAGACAATTTTGTTATCTGTTAGATACATCGTGGTATGTAGACTAATAAAGATGTATTTTAAAAATAGAATTGTTTTATTTCCTGTATTTATTTTCTGCAGTGGATTTATGTTCCAAATGTTCATAAACGGTGACACTCGCTTTCTATCACGTGTACAATCTACTCCTTTGTGACTTAAGGTATAAAAAAATACTGCGATTATACAAGAAAGTGACACGAAATAAATTGCAGTAGAATGATAATTTTAAACTTGTCAACTTGTCTTTAAAAATACAAATAATAGTATGCCATATTGCATATCTAAAAATATAAAATAAATTTTACATAAGTACAAATGCAGTCATACGCCTTAAATAGCGATTTCTGTCGGACGACCTCGGTTACAGGATTTGGAGTTTAAGTTGCGGTGATCACTTATATTAATTAAAATCAATAACATTGTCATTTGAACTATACATACACTAGTTTGAATTTATAAATCTGCGGTCATTATTTTCGTAGGCTAAAATTAATTGTTAAAAGGATCCTGATGAACTATGAATGGAACCTATGTGTAAATTGATATTCACACCCGACTTTAATTACTTTTTTTACACTAGATGTGATCGCGACTTCGTTATCGTTTGAATTTAGCAAAAAACTTATCAAATCAAATCAATTTTATTCAAGTAAACTTCACAATGAAGCGTTTTTGAATTAGAATTAAAGAACTTATTGTTGTAACCTATATTACTCCGTATCAGCTATCTTCCGTTGAAAGTCAAAATCGGTCCAGTCGTAGATTAGCCGGAACTAAGAAACAAACAGACAAAGATTGAAAAAAAAGGATATGATAGAGGATAGGATAGAGAATAGGTATCTATACCATGTATACATAAGCATTTATATATATTATTTAGTACAAAAAGACAATTTTATGTGTATAGATAGATTTACTGACTTTTGTGATGTTTATCGTCTATAATATATATTGCGTAAAATAATATATCTTGGGTATAAAATTATTTTACTTTTTTTTACAAATATGCATATATAATACCCGTAAAATTGCAAATAGGTACCGTTAGTTTACAATTTACTCGTATCTTGCGAGATTGTTAACTATCGTTTGTATTTTGCAAATGGCTTATGATGTGTCGGTTAGGTTTGAGTTTTTATAATTTACTTGTAACCCAATTTGATAGACGTCTCGAATCTCGCGACACAGATTATAAATAGTGTTAGGTATTTAGGTAAAATACGGTGAGATATACATATATCTCGCACTGATGCAGTTTGTTGAAATAAGACCTTATCTTTGAGTACCAGCCGGCCCAATCGTGGAACATTATTAAAAAGCTCTTTATTAGTATGAATTATATTTTAACTGAAACTGATTAGAATTTAGATGTGAAAATCATTATCTACTGTAAGTTAAATAAGCGCGTATATGAATTATTCGTTTTTTTTAAATTTATAATCATTACTTTATTCCAAGTATTATAAACATAATGACAATTTGTTACAAAAAATTGAAAGACAAGACAAGGAACCCGAGCATATATGATAAATCACATTGCATTCTGCAAGTATGTGTTTTTCTTTTCACAGTAAAAATAAACCTGCTAAACGTTAAATTGTATATTCCCTAAGGCGAGACGAGCGTGTAATATTTCAGTGTCTAACCCAGCGCACGTCAGACTTAACCCTGGTTTAAATGGGAACTAATTTTAATATTAATATTTCGTCTGATTCTATAATACCATAGACATTAATCTGCGTTGTTTTTATATTCTGTACACTTCATTTTTATAAATTTTAATTAGTAATTTCGTAACTATAAAATTCTGCCTTGTGTTCTAACTTGTCACCAATAATAGTAATTAGTAGTATAATAGTGGCAGAAGTAATATTGTGTATTTAAAAAAAAAGTATGTAATAATGTAATTTTATATTGTATCCATTCCTTCGGTTATTTATATTAATATTAGTACGTATATGTGGAATTAATCTTCATAACAATATCGAAATTTTATGAATAAAAAAAATGGTTTTTGAAAACAAACTTTTATTAAATACAAGGTAAGCGCAAAAAATTACGACATTACATGAGAAACTTTTAAAATTATCAGTGTTACTTAACTATATTTTTTATGTATTTATATATAAAAACCTTCCTCTCGAATCACTCTATCTATTAAACAAAACCACATCAAAATCCTTTGCGTAGTTTTAAAGATTAAAGCGTACAAAGGGACATAGGGACAGAAACAGTGACTTTGTTTTATACTATGTAAAGACGAGTACATGCAATTATTAAATACGAGTACATACAATATATGAAAGACTTAGGTATTCGATTATATTGTTATCAAATAAAATGTTTACATAAATATTTCTTTTATGAAATAGATAATTGGATCAGTAAATAATCTACCTCGTGGTAAATGGTCATTATCTTCCTTGACAACGCCGCTTCATATTGGCAACGTAAACAAATTTAAACACCTTGCATCAGCAATGCTCAAGCTTAATAAGTTTACTATTTTATGTGTATATTATCGATATATCTAATAAGGAAATTACTCGTTCTCGGATGATTAAATTTCCAATATTTAACAGCTGGATATAAATGGTATCGACAGTAAAACAATCATAAAATGTCGATTCAGCGTATCGTAAATTTAAAAATTCCCGAACGATGGACTCCGCTCTATTCAAGAGGTTTTATGGGTCCCACCAGAGAAGGAAGCTATTCTCTTGTTTATTTTATAGCTTTCTTACTTATAGGTAAATGAAGCGAATTCAGATGGAAGTAGGTGTGGATAAAAACGATAAAGGCGTTTTTTTATTATTTTAACGTTTTTTATCGTTAAGCAACGAGCTGAATGTGATCACGATTAACTTAAAGTGATGTGTGTATTTATGAATATATTTATAAGCATTTATTTTTCGTTTTATATATCTCCACATAGTATAAAGTAAAGTCGTTTTCCACCTGACTATAAAACGGTTTTCATTAATAAACAGAGTGATTTAATAGGAATTTCAACTTTGCTGCAAAAATTAAGCAGTCCTTTTTAGTTTATTCTTTATGCTAAAAGTTGTATAAGATCCTTACTGTAGTGTGAAGCTGGGACGAGTGTGGACTAGCCACATATAAAGCAGATTCTTGACATGACCCATGACATCCCATCATTCTATAAGGTTGTAAGGAATATATAATACATCACTACTTCCTAATAATACCACCCTCTCGGATTTATTTTCTCAGTATTGTTTATCTTAAATTATTATCATCTTCACATAGTATAAAAAAACGCTCACCGTTGTCTGTCTCTATGTATGCTTGGATTTTTAAAATTACGCAACATATTTTGATGCGGTTTTATGCGTGTATTTGTGTCACTTACACTGGTCCAATCAATACACTCAGTACGTAATGTGTAGCACCTTCTGAAATAAGCTTGCACAAAGCCCTCCCACCACGTAATATTGCACATTTAAAAAAGAGTAATTGCATAGGAAATTAAAATATCCCTTTCATAATTTTCTTGCTTATCACTATCATTTATTTATTTATTTATTTAGGGACAACTAACAGAAGTTACAACATTAGTAATTGCATAAAAGATGTTCTTAGACTAAGAATTAATTGCACTTCCAATTACAGGTCATCATAGCATGCATGAATAATTGAGATACAAAAAAAAAGTAAATATGATTAAGTTACAAGAGACATCAAAATTCTTAATTAAATATAAAATAATAATATGTACCTACTTCAATGTTAATTTCATAATAATTCAAATTTAAATAGTTGCATATCATAGTCAATTGCATAAACATTAATTTATTCTAACTTAATTTAATTTGAGGTATGTCAAGCAAAAGGCCGGCAACGCACCTGCAAGCCCCCTGGTGTTGCAGATGTCCATGGGCGGTGGTAGTCACCTTCCATCAGGTGAGCCTCCTGCTCGTTTGCCACCTATGCTATAAAAAAAAAAGTGGATAAATGTGTCTTTAATTTGTTTTTAAATGCCCCTAGGTTGTCGTGAAATAGATCTAAGCCATTTATTTTTTTCGCTAAATTATTGTAAAGTATGCTCACTCTTGGTATTGGAGATTTTTTTCCAGCTCTTGTTTTGTGTCGGAGTATTTGGAACAAGTTACAACCAAAGCCAGGGATTCTTCTCGGTACCGTGAAACAAAATTTGTTCAATAATTCTTGACAGTCGATATTATTGTTGAAAAGTTTGTGCAAAAAACACATGTTTAGATAGGATTTTCTGTTTTCAAGCGTTTGCATGTTAAAGTACTTAAGACTTTCGCTGTAGGTATTAAAAGAGTTATTTTTGGTTTTGTACGCCCAATGCCTTACAAATCTTTTTTGTATCTTTTCGATTCTTGTTTTTTGTGTTATATTGGTTGGCAATATTCTAACTTGCTGCGAACATAGCAGTCATAAAGTTTGATTACTGTACTCGTCTTTCGAAATTCTTTGCTACAGCTTATAATAAAACCAAGACTCTTATTGGCTGATTCGACTATTTTATCGACGTGTTTATTAAAATTTAATTTCGTATCTATTGTGACACCCAAGTCTTCAATCTGAACTTCCTCATAGTATTAAACAATGTTGCTTGCTTGCTGTTTGTCCCTATCTATGCTTAAATCTTTAAAATTACGCAGCAGATTTTGATGTGTTTTTTGAGTAGATTGAGTGATTCAAGAAAAAGGTTTTTGTATATAATGCATGTAAAATATAGTAATGAAACGAAAAATTCCGAAGCCAAAGGGTCGCTAGTTGTTATGATAAAGCATATTATATTTTCATGATTAAATAAATCATGACGAAATATTATTGCCAGTTTATTTCAAAGGTATAATAAAAATCAACATAGAATGTTACCATAGCATTCTGCTAAGGTAAACAAATTTTTTTGCAAAGCCAATCAGATGAGATAAAGGTTCCCAATAAAAGCCTGTGCCCCGAAGCTGAAGGTTGGATTATTTTTTATTTACCGTCGCATATCATACGGATTCTTATGCGAGCATTGTTATTCGTTTTCCATCGTTAGGGCGCTTCCAATAGACGGTGTATGCCGTAGAACGTTAATGTTATTTTAATAAATCATAACTTTTTGACGTATTAAATAAAATTAATAATTTATTGAAAAGTATTGTTATGTTATAGTATAGATAGACAACTGCCTACACTTGACCTGTGATGGACAAGCGAATATATTTTCATAATAATAATACAGATATACTATAAAATTAACACCACAAGCTAGATAAAATCTAAATAATACTAAAATGAAGCAAACTTCATAAATTTAATTACTAGACTATTTTTATTAAAACCTTTGTAGGATTAAATTAATGTTTTATCTATACTAATACTACATATTTTAAAAGTGAACGTAACTCTGTCTGTCTGTCTGCCGCCGCGGTTGATAATTGGTTTATAATGTATTTAAAATGTTGATACTAACTATTATTAATTTATCTCTATGAAATGAAATGCTGCTAGCATTCTTGCCACCATTCCACGCGGTCAAGATTTATACAGTAACTAGTTTTATTTCATATTTGTATATATATATCTAAGCATTTAATGAGTTAAAATAAAATTTTACCTTAATGTCTCAAAAAAAAATGCATTATGAAATAATTTGTCTCTCTTAAGCTTTATTTTAACATTTTAGTGATTTTTTAAATTTGATCATATTAAATACCTTTTTAAGTAGAGTATTGGTTATAATGACAGGTACAATTTGTTTAAACATCGAGCTCAATAAATTAGTATTAAAATTTAAAATTCATAAATGTAGATATTAAATAATCTTTCTAAGTTACTTGATTGTAAAGTTACAATGGAAAATAAATACTCTCACTATTCTTGAAAATAAAAATAAAAAATAAACTAATACGTCACTTTTATTATTAGTAAAATATACATCAAACTCATACATACTAAATACATTTTTAGTAATTTATATTTAATATAGTGAAATGAAACATTTTCTCTTGTTCTTTTACGTTCTATCGTCGAATACCAGTTATTCGGATACCGTATTAGCATATTAGGCGGCGCCCGAGGCGACAGTGCCACTGCATACACCCGGCTTTTGTCAGCGAAATCGTTGCACAGGGTGTTTTTTTATACCTTTTCGAGAGTACTAAACCAAAGCTGAAATTTATACAGACTTAGAAGGGACGTTAGAACACTATAGAGTCGATAAATGTCAGTAATTACTAAAGTATATTTTATATACAATTATTAAAATTGCTTTTCATATTCTATGCGTTCAAATATAATTAAACCGATCGAATTTTACATATTTTTTGTTAGTCGAATAGGTTCTATATCTAGTACGATAAATTTAAGGTTGTAGTACGAAACGGCAGTAATTGTTTACAAAAACATTTATCTTACATCCTAAACTACCATTAAAAGCATTTAATTGATTTAAATTAAATAAGTAGCAAGTTGTAGACAAGTATTTGCTTAATTTTAATATTGTATTGACATTGAGAAAATACAGTTTTTTTTTATTATAAATTTCAAAAAGTAAATCGTGAAGTTAATAAAAGATACATCCTTTATAAATGCTTCACGTATGAAAGATTATGGCAGCGCAAGGCGGGGCAGATATATCATATGACGTCATCAAGTCATAAATTATTTACGCTGTTCTTACTCTACCTGTTTCCGCTTATTATTTGCGCTATAAAGCTAAAGTATTATGCAATATCATCAAGATTTTGCTTTCAATTGTATTTCTGTAGCGTGCAATAATCCGTGAAAAGATAAAAAGTTGAAAAGATAAAACATTTGTTATTCTTAATTGTAGTTTGTAGAGCGGCTACATTGCCGTAGAGCTTCTACGAGAATGGCTACGGGATCTATATAGATAGATCGCGTAGCCATTCTCGTAGAAGTTTACACATAGAGAAGTTTTAACTAGAATTTGATTAATTCAATATATTTAGCGACTTTATAAAAACTGCTTTACGTTTCTGTATTCTGGTTTGAGACCATTATTATTAAAGACAAAGAAATTACGTGTTTATGTAAGAAATGAGTAGTGATGACGACTTACTGTAGGGTTTTTATGAAATGAATAATTTGTACCAATAATATATCAAGCTTTGTTATAATATTAACAAGTATTACTACGTTTTAACATTGGCGACGGTGCAACTGTTACGATAAGGGAACAGCGAACTACTGGAAGGGTGGTAATTAAAAAACAACTATTTAAGAACGTTCCAGAAGTACATTAACACGTTAATACATGACGAAATATGGATATTTTATAGATATAAATAGAAATATAGTTTCCTATCGTATTAAAACACACACATATAGATGCTCGATCGAATTCTTACGCACATTTAATTCTCATCTCTATACTAACTTACTATAAGTTATGTCTTATTAATTAATGTCTTCTCATATAGTATAACACAATAAAATAGGTTTCATATATAAATGGACGTAATCTAGATAGATTAATACAGATAGATATCTATCTACCCATCTGTATATCGATTATCAAATACATATAGGTATGTGTATTTAAATATTTTTCCATTCGTATGTATATGGAAATTTTAATAGAATGATGTAAAGTAAAAAGGAAAGTAAAGTAACAGTCTGTAAATTTCCCACTGCTGAGATAAGGCCTCCTCATCCATTAAGGAGAGGGTATGGAACATATTCCACCACGCTATTACAATGCGGGTTGGTAGAATGGACATGTGGCAGAATTTCGATGAAATTAGACACATGCAGGTTTCCTCTCGATGTTTTCCTTCACCGCCGAGCACGAGATGAATTATGAACACAAATTAAGCACATATATATATAGCGGTGCTTGCCTGGGTTTGAAACTGCACTAGAATGATGACGATATTCATATAAAATATTATTTATCAAACGAATCACGTTTAACTTAAGGAAGATTGCCCGTAATGGTCATGTATGATAACACTATTACATTTAGATGGATAATAAAAGTAACATTATAGTGAAATATTGTGTTACCTTCGTATTGGGGTCGAGTTTATCAATAATATTTATTGACCTGCCATATAACGCTGAACCGAAATTCGATGGCAGAGGAACGAAGGAATGTAATTTAATTATTATTTTTATAAGAGTCGAGATGGCCCAGTGGATACGGGAATCTTAAACGCATTTTACTGGGTCGTAGGGCTTTGTGCAATCTGGCCACTCATTAGATATTAAAAACTGTAGTACTCAGTATTGTTGTATTCCGGTTTGAAGAGAGCCAGTGTAACTATAGGTATATAATATCTTAGTTTGCAAGTGTTTGCGCATTGGCGATGAAATGGTTCACATTTCTTATAGTGCTATTGTCTTTGGGCAATCATGACCATTCACCGCTGTCCTCGTATGTCATCAAATGAGAAACGCTGAGCGTGTTAAAGTCAGACTAGTTCAACTAGATTTTTATTTAATTATAAAACATTTATCTATAAAAATTTGAAAAAAAGATATTGTAAGGAACCAAAAAAATGCATGGATGCATCTAAAAAAAAAATTTTAAAACGGATTATAATACGGCAAAAAAGGAGTAATGTTATTTAAAAGCAAAAAAAAAACAAATATTGTGATCGTCATATTTAAAACTATCGAATGATCCTACAACAATTTTATAGACAACATCTGGGCGCTAAGTGCTTTAATATTAATGTAAATAATTTGAAAGAAAAATAAGTACCTATAAAATATATTTCTGAAAATAAGAGAAACACTAATGTAAGTGTTGTTATTTAATAATATATGTAGTCATATATGTTTAGCTTTTTAAATAAGTATTCTTATAAATACCAGCCTTTTTTACAAACAAATATTAATAATATATATGTTTATAGATTTTGTTTGAAACTAGATTGCTTCGTAGCAAAATATAACAAGAACAAACAACGGAAAGAAATATTCTTTGATTTATGAAAAACATTCATATTTAAAACAAAAAGGAATGGAGTAATCATCTAGATATCATCATAATAAAATATCAGATGAAAATATAAAATGAACGTGAAAAATAGCCGCGATGAAATAATATAATTTAGAAAGATACAGTTTTGAAATATTGGCTGTCATTTGTTTTGGCGCAAATACGTCAAAGATTCAATGCGTTGTGGGTTATTTGGATGCGGTATCGTTGTTCAATAATTGAAAAATTTAAGACACATGTCTGCTCGCGGCTTAGTTCGTGTTCTAGGGATTTTTTTTTTTTTTTTTTATAATAATAATAATCTTTATTTCGTTTCTTAATGAGCTAGTTACAAGTGGTTTTGAGATCTCCTAGTAAGTATCAAAATACCTGTATCAGTTATCAGTTATCAGGGATTGCTCAGATGTTATGTATAAAAAATAATAGTAATAAAATTAAATTTGTATTAAATAGTAGCTTAAAGCCTTAAGTTTGTTTCATACCATCAAATTTGGTTCAATTGTTTGACCTTGAAAGACTAATTTTGCATTTATAATACTAGTACAGATAATAATTGATGATGTGTTCCTGACTAATGACAGCCAGACTTCGGAGGATAGCCCACTACATAGAATTGATTGCATGAGCTAGTGTGTTGGACAAACATAGATTTTTAGCCTTTACTATTTTCACTTCTAATATCCGATGGAATAATAACTTCTATTGATCCTGAAGCCCTGATAACTCTATAAATTGTATGGTTCGACTTGGTTTTGAATCAAATAAGGAATCAATTAAAAAAATAGTCACAAAGTTAAATTAATCTTAATTACTATAGAGCATTAGTTGTTACTTAAATCGTACCCTTGAGAAGTCGAGTCTTTCACACGGTAAAAGTCGAACTATTGGTTAGCAACAATAAACAATTAAAAACAAAACACTAACGGTTTTCTGTTCGTTGTTCAATGTGACAATTGAATTGAATTGTGTGTGCAAATGTGATGATACGCATTAGGCCTTCATTCCGTAACGCTGGAAGGGGATGGATAGCTGTCATTTGTTTTAGCTTCAGCGCACTGTATCATACGCCTGCGATGTTGTTATTCTCGCATCCTTGTCAAATGCATTGCTGCAATGTTTTTAGAATTGAAAAATATCAATATTTTTATTCAGTTCTCCTATTTCAGTTTTCTGTTAAATTGTTTTGTGATTATTGAAAATGTATTAGATTTTTTCACAATGGAAAACAGTTTATGCTTGGATTAGAATTTGAAAGGATTTAAAAAAAAAGACTATTCAAACTATATTGATTTTATTTTGAGAAGCAGAGCTTATATAAATATTATTTATGCTATAACGCTATTAATATTAATATACATTTTCATTTAAATAATTCATACGTAATTATTGCACGTTGTAATGTAGTAAGCTGAACAGATACTTCACATATACTGTTTCGTTACATTAACTAAATCTTTACGTTAAATAGAAAAATAAAAACAAAAAATAATTTGACTGAAAAATAAAATTAAAAATATATTTGTTCTATAAAATAAAAGTATTTAACTGAATTTCTACCCTTTGATACCTACTCCTAAACTAGAATAATATATATAATAAATAACATACATATTATTCGTAATAATACAAAACAAATCACATGATATGTCATATTAAATTCCCTTCAATTTGTAGTTAGGAAGCCTCAATCCACTCACTATACTTGTTTAACAAGCATTAGGCAAATTGTGACCGCGGGCGATATCCATTTGACTTTGAACTACTGTTTGTGAAGGGTAACGTTACTAAAAGTAAAATTCCTCTATTTGATCATACAGTTAATATATTTGTATAGTAAATTTGACTTAACAGTTTAATATTGGTTGACATATTAAAGTAGATAAGGAATGTTATTGTCGAATACAAATGTTAGAAATACTTATTTATGCTAATACATTTTAATGTAATTATATATTTAATAAATTCATATTTTCTTAGTGTATCCGTTTTCGTAAATCGATTTTAGAAAGTCACTGGTATGGCTGTATAAAATAGTACAAGATTTATTTCAGCGCAAACGGATTATTAAAAAAAAAACAAAAGAGAGTCGCGCATGGAACGACATTTAAAAATTATTGTAAAATTCGATTTGATAACTTCAGGACAATAAAGTTTTATAAAAATAAAACCAACAGTAAAAAAATACTATACATTCTACTGGCGTATTTATTACACAGATCTATAATAACATATAAATTAATATTAGATTTGTATTTTTATATAAATATTTATTATCTGTGTAATTTTGCATCTGTCATCTCGAGTGACATACATCGCAAAAGCGCGGGAAAAGAGGATATATAAAAATGGGCGCGCTGTGTAGACGGTGTGTGTGCACAGCGAGCTGATATTTAAATAGAATAAATTGTAACTTTTAACTGTAATATGTGAATATTACAGTTAAAAGTTACAATTATATTTTTATTGGTACAAATTTATAAAGATAATTTAATTAATTGATGATTTTAGTCAAATAACTAGACGAAATATCAATCGTAAAATCAAAACATCAAAATAAATGACAATATATATGACACTGACGTTTTTCAGCTGTCATTATAGTTTTACAAGATTAACGCTCCTTTCCTTTAGTTGATGACGATTAGCCGTTGAACTGTATAAATATTCACCACTTAGATTAATTAAATTTATAAACTAAAATATTCAATACATTATAATAAACAATCATAGCATAACATAGAATTTATCCTTTGGTATTCAAGAAACAGAACTTAGATATTTTTTTACTACGTGGCAGTTCAGAAATTGTGAATGACAAACTTATATTTTGTAAAATTACAAACAGACAATGATAAATATCTAGCATTATATATAATATAAAAAACACTATATATAGATCAGAGCTTCTCTCTTCTTCTCTCCTCGATGTTTTACATCAAACTTGTGAATTGGGCGGTTACGATTATATATGTAATGCATAAGCTGACGAATTTCAAAGGAAGAAAGGCATTTAGTGGAAACATCCGAAAAATACTGTATTTTAATGGGCGAATATTAATGTAATCCAAGGCCTGTTGAATCTCCATATATAGTGACTCATCTGTGAACAAAATAAAATATTGACAAGACAAAAAAGCGAAAAAATATATTTGGAATATAAAATTGTAATTAAAACTAATATATCTAAAGTAAAGTAAGATAAGCCTGTAAATTTCTGCATTTGGTGGAATGCACATGTGGCAGAATTTCGATGTAATTAGACACATGCAGGTTTCCTCATGAAGTTTTCCTTCACCGTCAAGCACGAGATGAATTATAAACACAAATTAAGCACATATATTTAGTGGTGCTTGCCTGGGTTTGAACCAGCAATTATCGATTAAGATGCACGCGTTCAAACCACTGGGCCATCTCAGCTTTAAAGTAGTAATATCATTTTATTTCTATTGGAATAATGCGTGACACTATATTTAGGAAGTCAACATCTCAGTCAAAGTCATATAGAGCAACCAATTTCAAAATATCTATAAATACATATATAATAATATAAAAATAATAATGTCAATATAGGTTTTAAATCACTAGATTTAATAATATAAATATAAAATATTATAATACCTGTGCACACAAGCGAATTCGTTATTAATATGTTTTTAATTTTGTCGACTTCATACGATGTCATTTCGAATATTATAACCGGTAGGCAATTCAGGAAAACAGTGTAGAGTCCGATGGTGGCAGATAGAAAGAAATTAGTTAACCATGGAGACTGAAATTAAAAAAAAAAACGATAACTTATGTACATATTTAGAAGATTCCTTTAACTAAACAACTGGCTGGAAAGAAAAAAATAAAAAATAAACAAAAGCGCGCGAAACCGTATCAAACAGTCATTACTTTCTTTTTTTGGGCGCGAACATGATGGTCAATATTGGCGCGACTTGTAATTTGTTAAAAGTGATTTTTGTGAATACTTTTGGATTGCAAGCTCAACTGAGTAAGTAATTTGATAAAATATGTATGAATTGTTTTATTTATATTAAGATAAATTTGAAGGAAATCATTTTTATTTGTTAGTAAATTATTTTAAGTAATTTATATTCTCGTCTTTTTCTTTATTCCATTTCACTTCTGTATCTGCTTTACTAGTTTAAGGGGTCATTGGTTTAGTAAAAGAAATCTTAGTGGGCATCATACTTTTTTGTAATATATTGTCACAGCTCGTCGTAGTCTCATAGAGTATCATAGAAAAACAGCGATGGGTTTTTGAAACCAAGTTTGCAAGCTGAATGGTACACCTATTTAGGACACGATTACTATATTTGCTTACGAAATCTCTTTTTTTTATATTTTCTTTTGTCATTTAATTGTGTTGTTTGTATAATAGAGCCATGTCCTAAATTAAAAAAATATTTCTTTCTTTATTTTCAAATTCGTGCAGTGGTTTAGACGTTAAAGCATGATAGACAGACATAACTACTTACCTATTTATAATATTGATATATACAATTATATTCGGAGCGTGGAGTTAATACTTTTTGACTTCCAAGCGGGTTATGTGACATATATAATTGTAATTAACTAACATGTTTTTGTATTTTAAAATATTGAAAAAGGGTAACTACTGATTTTTTGCCGGTTCTTATCGGTAGAATCTACATTCCGAACCGATGGTAGCTTCACTTAAAATAGTTGTTAAATCACGATTTAAAAGTGCTTGTAAAAGCCTACTCGAATTGAGTATATTTTAATTGATTAATTGATTGTTACCTCTGAACCAATAACCAGCGTCATAGCTCTGTATACATACATCACTGTTTTCGGTACACCATTTAAAAAGGTAATAAACATCTGAAAAAAAAAAAACTTTAAATTAAAAAAAAAACAATACCGACCAGCATCAATAGATAGAAAATAAAATTGATTATACCCAACTATCTGTTTCGAAATCAATATCCTTTATTAAATCCAATATATAATCGTAAACATAAAGGCATGTTTTTATATTTTGTATTTTCGCCTCGATTCTCTCCCTTCCAACAATATTAATACTCATATTTTTAAATTCAATATTCATCCTGATGGATTTCATTACTTGATATATTATATCAAATACGACTATTTTAGACAGATAACAAACAAATAGGGTTAAGTACGTAATCACTGAAAACCACGTTTGTATATCGCCTAAGGACTCCATTGTCTGTCCGAGTATATACCACAAACGTAATATAAAAACTAGAAACAACGGTATATATATAAAACAGGTGAATTTAATGCGTTTTAAATTTAACAATTCGTGTGTTCTTACAATGAAAACGCAAACGATATTGACGTAGCTTCCTTTTAAAAAAGCCGACGCAAATAAATTTAAAATTAAATCGAGAACAGTAAATGTATAATTTGATTTGAAATTGAAAGGTTCCGAGAAATAATTTACATAAATAACAATTAAAATTGTAGTGTACGTGAAACAATACAAGCGTGAAATTATATTTATAGTTCTAGAGTATTCTAGTTCGTAGTAATGACCGAAAATCAGACGTAGTTTCATGATGTTCTTAAAAAATTTCAATGATTCCATTTCAGCGTTATTTCTAGGCATCAGTAATTTATTCGATCGAGGTCGGAACACGATGTATTATCTCTAACGTTCAAGAATAACTATGGCCGAAACCTCTTATGATAATGAAAATTATATAAAGTAATATTTACTCAGCCTAATGTTTTTTATTACAAAGTAAATTAGTTTAAGTTTTAATGCGATGAATACATTAATATATTCTTTTTTTAATTTATGTAAGTATAGTTCTTTTTATAATTATTTAAAGTATAATTTGTTAAAATTTTTCATGTGAATTATCATTTAATTTCGGGTTATATGTTTATGGGTGTATGAGTGGTATTTTACCGGTTTCAGATACGAAAATATTTCGGATTATCCGAAAAATATTCCGACTTTTCAGTTACGGATATAAGATAAATTAGAAATTGTAAAAAAATGTATATAATAAATGCAATATATAAAGTGAAATGCATATATACATTTCAGTATACATACATTTCAATGTATTGGTAGATTATCATTTAGTATTAAGGATACCCTCAGATGAAAAACAAATAGATTTATAAATAAAAATTTTAATAAAAAGAAAAACCTACTTCAAACAAAACAAATTTATGTGCTCTAAAAAGTAACAAAAATAATTGGGTATTCAACATATTTTTAGACTCCTCCTAAGTAAGATGAAATGAAAAATATTAGACTACTCAAAAGTCGATTTAGATATAACGTAGTTGTAGTTATTGTCATATTTGGAGCCGGTGTCAGCCAACCCTACAATATATCTATCCACCTTTTTGAAGTCGGTTGAAAGTACAATTGCCTTTTTTTGGTTTCGTTTACTGTTACCAATAAAAACCTGTCCGGTTTTATTTCAGATAACCGAAAAGTTTTGTTTAAACTTGAGCTCCATAACATAGCTTGTAGTAACCACATACTTATCATTTATTCTTTCACTAAATGTTATTGTTGTACGTACCAGTATAGATGTTTCCCGGTTTGAAGGGTCAGTAAGTCAATAAGGCATTCAGAACTTATATTAAGTTCTAAGTGCCCATAGTTGGAGCAAAGTCGTTGTAAAGAATGTTGTAAAGTTGAATATTTCGTACGGAACCTACTTTTATTAGCGTCGGTGAAGAGTCAAGGTATGATACCTAATTAATTAAATCGCCAAGTTTCCGACTCCATAAAGCGATACATCGTTTCTGAGATAACGATTTTGCAAATAATTCGAATTGATTGGCATAAGTAATTTTACTTCAGCCGATTTAAAATAGTTAACGTCATAAAAAAGTTGATAAATGTGGCCAGTTAATGTGTAAGTAATTATCAATTTGATGTACATTTTATTATGTAACATGTATATACAATAGATGGAAAATGAGCAGGATGTTCACATGATGGAAAGTGACTACCACCGGCCATAAACATCTGCAATATGGCGGTTTGAGGTTTTCCTGGTATGTGAGGAATGTACAGGCTCTTTTCCTAAGGGTTCCCCAGAAGTATCACCTTGGAAAAGGAAAAAAGTTTTAATTGTAAACTTACACTGTAATGCAACTTAATACATTTATATAATTAACATATTACCAGTGGCATAAAATATTTACCATCTTAACCTCAAATTGGCACAGTATTTGATCCCGCTACCTTTTGTTTAATTAAATCTTCTCCCATTGAACTACAGCCTGAGGCGAGGTTTTAACAAGCCTCGTCAAATTACGTGATGGATAGAGGACTTTAATTACATATACATAGTTAATCTTATGTGTTCTAATGAGACGTTATGATAATGTTTATAATATATATATATATATATATATATATATGTATGTTCTATAAATTTTAAAATAAATGTCGTTTATATTTTTTTGCAACGGGCAACATATAATTATCGTGAAACCTCTTTGCTATTTTAAATCGAATATTAACTCTTTAAAATTCGAATTCAGAACGTTTTTCAATAATGTTTATTATAATATAGTGCGATTCTCACTTGTGAAATGTTCCGTTTGATTTACGGCGATACGTCATTTTGATACGTGTATCCTTTAAATTGTATAATGTTAGTAGTCAATTTCGCATATAACATTACAACTTGTCACACTATTGTTCTGAGTTGTTTTGCGAGTTTCTGTTAAAAGAATAGCTGAACTGATTATAAGATAAAAGGCAGATGGAGTGCGCGGAACATTACAGAGAAGCAACAAAAGTGAATACATACTACTTGTTGTTTTAAAATCTAAGTACGGAATGTGCTGGAAATTAAAAATGTTTTGCGAGAGTCGAGATGGCCCTGTGAGTCGAGATGGCCCTGTGAGTCGCGATGGCCCAGTGGTTAGAACGCGTGCATCTTAACCGATGATTGCGGGTTCAAACCCAGTCAAGCACCGCTGATTAATGTGCCTAATTTGTCTTTATAATTCATCTCGTGGTCAGCGGTGAAGGAAAACATCGTGAGGAAACACAGAAATTTCATAGAAATGCTGCCACATGTGTATTCCACCAAGCCGCATTGGAGCAGTGTGGTCGAATATGTTCCAAACCCTCTCCTAAATGAAAGGAGGCAAGGACAAAGGCTACTTTTTAGCCCGACATGATAACTAACACCCGCAAATGTGAGCAAACCCGCTCTCTACTACTAGTATGAAATAAAGGCTTCATTATAAAATAGGACGTCAATTTAAAAATATCTACCTATATTCTTTATTTTAATTCAAATTTTATTTTTGCATGTTACGCTTACAAGGGATATGATACAAATTTATCCTTATCAATAAAATTTTCTTCGATAATGTATAAGAATAATAAATGGCAATAACATTATTCTCCGTTCCTGTAATTCTGGAGCGTCATAAAAGTCGTATAACGTCATGAATAGATGCGTTGTGCAATCGAGTGGGAAATTTGCGCTTTACGATTGGAGTACTCAATAGATTTTATAGCCAGTTAATCCTTTCAAAGACGCATATAAGGTTAGTTGTATGAAATCTTTCAATTAGATTTCCAATAAAACATTCCAAATGTTTCTCCATGTAATTCTGCGATAAAATAAACTAATAGAATAAAGGAATGCAAACTCTTCCTTACTGTTTAAAAAAACGTAAAAATGACTAAACCGTTTTAAAAATTCCGCATTTAAAATTGCACCTGCGTCCGCCATTTTGTTTATCCTTTTCCACCATCTTGTTTGCAGTAGACGTTTGTTGACGGATTACCTCTAGCTGGTTTTAATTTAGGATGTAATAAAACATCCCTCTGAACTCAAATTGTTATGAGAGTTATTAGCTAATGGATGCAATTATAAAGAACGGGATTATACTTTAATTAGTGCGCTGTTGTTCTTTGTTAATTTTTATTCCTCTTGTACTGTACACACTTTTACGGACTTGTGTTGCCAGTGTAAATTGCAACGTTGTATTTTGAATAATTAAATTTTAAATAAACATAATTTTCATAACTTTAAATAAATGTAAAATATAACCTTTTTAAGAACTTTCAGTAGTTGTGTTACAAGGTTTTATTAATTTTTGTAATGGTAACCCAACAAAACAAGGAAAGCAATATTATTAAGTGGTAAAAGTAATTACTTTATTTTGTACACATTAATAGAAAAAAGTTAAATTGTTATCATAAATAAAAGACATATAATTACCTATGTATTATGATTATTATATATATTTTAATAATAGTTTGCGTTGATTCATATGTGTGAGTACGAGAATGTGGTATTTGTTTAAGGAATAATGTTAATGTTTGTGTGTATTTATTGTCTAGGCCTATAATCTTTTCTTAAAGAATTGCTGGATGATCAGAATATCAAATAACCAAGGGTTGTATATATGTTTATAGTTTTTTGAAGATAAATTAGATATCAATAGGAAATAAATCACAACTACATAGTGTCAAAATTCATGAAGACTTACATAAAAACAAAAGCCACATTAAAGCAATAGAAGGAACTAAATCATTTTATAAACTTCCGACTCAGTGTTTTCTCGCCATTTTTAATCTGAAATCACATTAAACTTGATACTTTGTTTCAAATTGCATTTTCTGGAGCGTCTTATAAAAAGTTATACATAATGCATGCCCCGCCTGCAGCTGGCTTTGTGGACGATGCTACTATGAAAACTAAAACTTCAATTAATTCAACATTTTAATAAATATAATGAAAAATTATTGAAACCTTTATTTTTTAAAATTTAAATTTTTAGGTTAATAGGCTGCCGGATAGTATTTAATAAATACCAAATGAATATTAGCAAACCTTTATATCGTCAACAAACCCAATCCTGAAAACTAAGAATTTATTAAAGTATTTTGGTCAAATAAAAACTTAGTAAATTCTCTAACTTTAAGTAGGCAAAGGGGTCACTTTTTAGTTTTTAAACATTTGTGAAGGTTCCAAAAGTTCCACCTACAATTTCATTTGGTCATATTTCAAACTTGAAGACAGAGATGGTTAGTAGTGCTGAGTGGTAAAATAAGTGATGGGTAAGTACTGTGCTCTAAACCTTCCCCTTAAAGGGAGAGGAAGCTTAACCCAGTAGTGGGAAATTTATAGGTTGTTAATGGGTACCATCTAACATGAAAAGCGCTAAAACATACCAATAAAGTAAGGTTTCGGAGTAACAATTATAAAATAAAAAAGATACAATTTACGTATACAGTTGAAGTACCTAATTTGACGAGCTTGCACTAAAACTTACCGACAAGTAAGCAAATTTTCAGTGTAATAATTATACACTAAAAATAAATCTAAGAATCGAGTTTTAAGTGAGATCTAATAGTTAGTGATTGGACAAAGATAACCAGACACCCAGCGTGGTTGAAATACAACCGACTTATCGGGTTAAAACGCTTCTCGATTCCACACAGAGCCCCGAGGATGACGTTTTGAATTATCTTTTAAGAAACTGGAAATAATGTAGATGTCATTGTATTTCATAATAATGTTTGTGTTTTTGTATATTTGTAATACAAGCACAAATACAAAACATACAAAGAGCCGAGATGGCCCAGTTCAAACATTGAATTCAGGTGCTACATATGTGACTATTATTCATTTCGTGAAGAAAAAAATCACGAGGTAACCTGTTTAATTTTAAAGAAATGCTGCCACATGAGTAGGTATTCACCAACCCACATTAGAGCAGCGTGGTGGAATCAGCTTCAAACCTGCTCCTTAAAGGAGGGGGACATTTTCCCAGCAGTGGGAAATCTATAGCCTATACCTAAAACTATAATATCCTGCAACCTAAACCTATATGAATATAAATTACCAAGTGAAAACTATTTGTGAAGTGTGTCAGCGCGGGAATAAATTAGTGTAATTTTATTTTATAACTTATTTATCTGCACATCCTGATATCAGCTTAGCTATTCTGTTTCTCCTTTGTCCACCGTTGTGTGCGCAATAAATCCATTTCAAATTACAATAAAGAGATATTTCATGTTTGAAATTCGGCTTGGGAATTCTCTGAAAGATTTTCATTGTTTCGGCCATTCGTTTTTGTTGAAATTCGTAATGGATTTTATTTCTAAGATTTAAACCAAATTGTATTTTGTATTAAACTTGACACGAGGTAGCGTGTGAGCCAATTTCAGGTAAAATTTTCAACAAAAGTATAATAATCAAGAATCATCTACACGTATTTTAAATAATTATGAATAAGACACTAACTTGTGGAATCTGCGTCCAGTTTTTTTTCTTAGTGACAGTATAAAGTTACAGTTTTCGAGGAGAATGAAAAATACTAGTTATTGAGAAAAGTGTGAAACTGATACATTTGAAAACTTATGAAGGTATTAATTAATCAATCTTATCAAAATTATTATTGCTTTTGTAATCATAACTAATATAAATTTAAGATTTTTTTATTTCATTTTAAATGATTTATCAAATGAAATACTGCTATAAGTACATATATTACATTTTTCAAACATTTATTTTCTAGACTTGTCGCCAAAAGGTTTTTTTTTAGATAAGCCTTGAACTCATAAGAGTTTTTTATCTTGACAGCTTTTTTTAATCTGAGTAGAAAGCCTGAATAAGCCTTAAAGGGAAAAGTAGGAATTACTTTGTTCTGCCCATTTATAGATAAATTGGACAGTATTATCAATCTTAAAAAAAAAAAATTTCAGTATTTATCTCATCAAATCTAATATATACGAATGTAACACGTAGGTTGATTTGAATATACCACAGGCTATGTAATCTAAAGGCTTCGTCGTCGTAATATCAGATTCACAATATTAATTAAACTACAAACTACCGGTCAAATGACCGCGAGGCGTAATTAAGGCACGTGTGACAGTTGCGTGTTGTTTCTCTGACAGTTACCGGACTCTATAGGAATATCGTCGATCAGTATTAGAAACTAATGATCTATTGGTTTGATATTAAACTGAGGCTTGGATACGTTTTTTTTAATATGAAATTTACGGTTGTAGAGCTTCGTGCAAGTGCGTTTGGGAAGATCCGACTGGCCTAAATGATATGATATGATACCACATTTTTGAGTATTATTGTGTTCCCGTTTGAAGAATGAGTATTTGTAACTATATACAAAAGGCATATTATTATAGTTGAAATTAAGCATAATTTGGAACTTTAATTATAAAGATAATGCGCGATCAAAGAGGATACATTAAAATTAATATATTTCATAAGTCATTATTTTTTAGGAATCCATCTTTAGTAGCCAAAGTATTGAACGAATTGATATTGTCAATAAAATGTCTATAAATACAAGATTTTGTTTTTTTGCCATGCCAATATCAATAAGTCAAACTTAAAATATATTCTATACGTTAGTACAGGAGTGAAATATAGATAAAAAAAACAAGAATATAAAATACTTAAAACAATTTACTAACAAACGTTTTAGATTTTTTTTTATTTGTTCTAGTCAGCTCTATGGGTAAAGAAATCTCTTAAATGTATATATATAATAAAGCATTTTTAAATTATTTTCTTGTAATAATGTCGGAGATAGTTTTTGTTTGACAGAGGAATTGTTGATGAATTTTTCTATCATATCAAAATTTTTTAATCCAATTCTAAAACAATGAACCTTATTTAATATCTTTATAAATCATACGATGATTTCGGATGGATTTCGACCAATGGACGATCAGAAATAATTATAAATAATACGACAAAAGACATAATTATCAAAGATGTCCCACACAATTACAATTTCACGGTCAACTCGCTACACTCTTTTGTAGCGATATCTTACAGATTTTTGTGAGCCGCAGGCAATTAGTGATCACGACTTGTCAAACCATGCGATAAATTAATGGAAGGGAGGATTATTTTTGGTTAATATTATTTTTATTGTGGCCGCTTTTGGGGTTATGCGAGTTATATGAAAAATACCCATAGGTAATATTTGATCACTCTCGTATTTATTACTGTGTTATTCAAAGTGTAGCAGTCGTTTTAAATAATATAATTAAACAATAAAAATAATTAGAATTAATTATACGTCCCAATAATGAAATCTTTTTTTATTAAAAGTTCCAAAACCAAAAACGGTAAGTGTTTTATTTAGTAATAATTTAAACTCATGTTAAAAATTTAGCTCATATGAAACGAAGTTATTTTATGCTTTAGTAGTACAGTTGTCAATAAAGTGGACTGTGTGACATAAATTGTCAAGTAAGCAAGTAGCCTTATCCCCTCTCCAAGCGACCTTTCCTTCTTATTATTGTTTTAATTGTGTAATGTTGTGTTGTATCAAAAATATAAATAGAGTGAAAATATCTTCGTTCTATCTGGACGTCCTACCACTATTGTTTTTTATATGTAATTTATTCGTTCCATAAAATAATATTAATTGCTCATTCATTTTATCAAATTAATATCTTCCTTTGATAAACACTCGCATAACATTGGTCTACAGATATAGTCTATCAAGATTTTCTGGCTAAGTCTCAAATAGGAGCACTAAAGTCACCTTACGTCGAAAATGATTTATTATGCACTGCTTGCTACGGCGAGATAACCGCTAGTTGACATTTAACCAGAATAGACAGATTAGAAATGATATATGTATACTGAGATTTATATTTAGGTATCAAATACGAGCGAGCAACGTAGTCAGCTTGTTTATAATACATCCGGTATAGTATGGTGATGGAAACATCACGAGATAATTGTTGAAAAAAGGTTAAATATCTTTTGGTAGTACAATAATGTAACTGTTAATTTAAGAAAATAATAAAAATTCAGAAAAGACAGAAATTTTGCTGATACTTCCGTTTGGTAGCAATAGAAATACTAATTCTAAATTCTAAGATCAAGGTACCTAATAATAGACGTACCTATTATCGTGGTTATGTTCTCATATTTTATTTCGGGCTGTCAAATAAGTCATACACTGCTTATGGACATCAGTACAGTTAATAACATTATTTACATTGCGAATAAACTGCCAACCTTGGGAGAGGAGATTTGATATCTCTAGGTCCTGTAGTTACACTGGCTCAATCACCTTTAAAGCCAGATCACAATAATACTAACTATTATCTAAACACTTGTCCAAAGTCTTACCACCAAGCAAAGTAACAGTCTCAATAAATGTTGTGTATAAATAAATATAATAAATGTAAACTTATTTAGAAGAGCTTCCATTCCTACTCTGTGGTTTGTGATAATCCGTTCTCATAACTACAATAATTACCATCTACAAACATCAGTCTCTTTAAGTTAAATACCACACATTCGAGATATATTTAGATGGAGGGCACAGGATATGTAAATGAAGATTTAATAAATAGACCGAATCACAGTTGTCAATGAGAAAGATTATCTTACGCAATAAAGAACGAAATCCACCGTTTCCTGAGGAGATTATCAGGCCCAAAACGCTGTTAATCACCTGTACATTAGTTCCTCAATAGTGCGGCCCGAGACTAACTTTATTTCGGTCCATTCGACCCTTCAAATCCCAGTTTAATGACCAGCCTTTATAGTGTAGTCCCGTTAATGTTGACGTATTTGGTACTACCTATATTTATATAGATCTTATGCAACATTATTTAAAGAACAAACTATTAAATATATTTATTAAAATGTGAACAAAATTGTAACCAACTAATTAAGTATAGATTTAAAATTTATAAATATAAAATTTAAGTAGACATATATTTTTTATAAAAATGACATGTTATTGATGGAAAAAAGGTGTTTAAAAAGAATATATCTGTGTCTTGGGACGATCGAAATAAGTAATAACTGTCCGAAATGCGGCTAATGCTGTGGGCTGTTAGAGTGAGAGAGAGGAGCCTACCTTATTACCTATGTATGCGTATGTACTAATGCATGCGTAAGAGAGAGGCAAGTTAGACAGACTGGCGCCGTAATGCGTTACATGACGAGGCGGTGCACCCACTCCCCATAAGAAATTAAAACACCAACAACAACAGCAGCCTGTAAATTTCCCACTGCTGGGCTAAGGCCTCCTCAGCTGCTCTAATGTGGGCTGGTGGATTCACACGTGGCAGAATTTCTTTGAAAATAAAACACATGCAGGTTGCATACATTGTTTTCCTTCACCGCCGAACTCGAGATGAATTATAAACAAATTAACCATTCAAATATTTGCTGTATAACAGGCAAATGCAAAGTCCGTAACAAGAACACGTTACCCAGTGGTCTCGTATAATTTTCACATACGTCTGTCTGTCTGTAATATCGCTATATTTACATACGTCCCTTTGTTTGACGCGTAATTACTATGTTCCGGTCTATTCCGCCCCCTAATATATTGAGCTGGATTTGTCTATGTTTTCACTGACTCAATTAAACATTAGTAGTAATCCCTATATTAACATTCCTAAAAAACCTTTTAAGGAGAAATATTTGGCATTTAAATAAAAAGATATATAATTGTTTTATTTCGCATTTTGGCATTTGAAAACTTATTCAATAAGTGTGCCGCCAGTACAATTTTTTATTGAAATATTAAAAGTTAATCTTAAAGAGATATGGCATTTTATCAACGCGAGTCAATTTAGTCGTGTAGTTTATGAAACACAGACATTCGAGGTACACTTTATACATACATGAGCTGAGATGGTTAGAACGCGTGCATCTTAACCGATGATTATAATACATTATTATAATTACATCGAAATTCTGCCACATGTGTATTCCACCAACCCGCATTGGAACTGCGTGGTGGAATGTGTTCCAAACCCTCTCCTTAATGGAAGAGGAGGCCTTATCCCAGTAGTGGGTAATTTACAAGCTGTTACTTTTATACATACGGTAAAATGTTATTTACAATGCAAACTATTACTATATTTTACTTATTTTAAATAGCCTTTTAGTTGAAGAAATTTAAGGTTTTTCAGACGCAATTAAGTTTTTTTTTAACCAATATATCTGATAGCTACTATAAAAATAATTATCAAATATACGGTTGGTTTAAAATTCGAATTCATTTTATCTGGTTATTCTTAGTTCACGGCATATTTTTTCCAAGATAATGACAGTTTTAAGAAATGAATGAATGAATTATACTTTATTGCACACCACCGACAAAAACAAAAAAAGAAAGTAATACAAAAATAATTCCATACAAAAACGTAAAATAGAAATGAAAAAAAAAGCAACGTGTTGTACAACGGTCCGCCCGTTGTACAACACGTTGCTTTTTTTTTCATTTCTATTTTACGTTTTTATTTTTATTTTTTTTATCTTATGCCTACTTAGCCATCTCTTCCAGACAACCCAAACAGTGAGAGATTTTTAAAACCATCCGCGTATGCGGTGCTGTCATACACTTACATGCAAATATTTACACATTAATATGTATTATACGTATGTACTTAAGATAATAAAATGATATAAAAATACATAAAATTATATTATAAATGTTATATAGGTAATTTATTAAAGTCAAATGACAAGTGTAATCCCGCAATACCAAAAAAAAGGATTTTGGATTTTAACTTCTTTATGAAGAAGTTACTTTGGCTAAGAAAATAATATCAAAAGACTAAACCTATAAAACATAAGTTTCAACTAAAAGCTGAACAAACTAATTCAGTAGAAATTTTTGGACGCTCTCCTAATGCATTTACGGTATCGAAGTTTGTAACGTTTTATTTTATCTCTTGAATGATTAATGGTTATCAGACAGCGGACGAGTTAACGACTACGTATTGTTGTTAAGATTCTGGATTAATGAACAGCCTTTGTTGAGGAACAAAGGTAGATTCTAGATTAATTTCGTTTTGACTTGTATTTTTTATGTTCAAGATGATTTAATTAATTCATAATAAATGAATAGCTTTCCATAATAAATACAGTGTGAAATGTCATATAGCAAGATAATATGAAACTATTTTTTAGTGTTATCATAAGTAATCTGATTTCGAATTAAAGTAAAATGCATACTTTTTATAAATACAAACATATTTAGTAATATAATTTTTATTGTTTTAAATATATTTTATTTTAAATTTAAGTATTTAAAATAAAAATATAATTAGTTAGCATTATTGTTGGTCCTTTTGGTAAACATTAGAAGGGGTTTTAACAAAACATAGCAATTATACTTAAATGGATAAAAAAAATATTTATATTTATTTAATTATTGTAAATATATTTTAAATTATTAAGGTATTTTTTGGAAAACATCAATAATAAAAAATGAATAAATACGTAGATAAATTTTTAGTCTGTAGCGTTATATTTTATCTGTGGAAGATTTGAAACGCGGGCGTTGTGAGCTGTCAGTGACTATGATTTATTTGCTTTACCGTGCTAAGCTGTCGAGTGAAGTGAAATAAAATCTAAAAGATTGTGATTAAGAGGTCGGGCTAATGCGTTTTTGTGTCTAGGCAATCTGATTAAAGATGATTCAATCCTTTGCTTAATGCTTTCGTTTGAGTAAGACCAATTATTAATTTGGGAAATAAACAATTATATAACAATTATATAAAAAATAAAAAATACATAATATAGTAAGTATCATGCATCTTTACATATTGCTATGCATCGAGCCTCACTGCCTGTTTCTGAAACCGTTATCAAAGTTAAATTTACTAATCAAACTACTAGTGAATTTTCATTGGAAGTCTGTTTAGTTTTTTACTGTTATTGAGGATTATATATCGACAAATAAAGAATAATGCTTGATATTACTTTGCTAATTTCAGTTGAAAGATATATTTTCCGGCCATCAATGCCTATTTAAGTTTTCATTCAAAAACCAATATAACTTGACAAAAAAAAACCTACAGTGACATTTTTGAGCAATATCAAAACAAAGATACTTTTATCGTCTAAAAATGTAAATATAATATGGACAGTATGTGTGCAAATATTAATAGTTTTATGCGGAAAAAGTTTTATCTCGAAAAATATTCTCTTTCAAAATTATCAAAATAACGGACCTCGCAGAACAAATGTCCAATGTGTTCCATTTATAAATACGTACCCTTTACTACTTGTTTTTTTTTTAATTTTATTATTTATAAGTATAACAAAGGAAATAATTTAAGACATTTTATGTGACTATAAATTATGAGCAAAGAAACACTGTAACCTCTAAAAGTTACAAAATAAATGATACAATCAAAATTGCAATTGATGGTCAACCATAGAAGCCAGATCACATTATTGAAGGTTTTTAGAAATGAAATAATAACAACAACCTATTCTGTAATAAGACCTCGAAGTCACTGCCATGTTCATCATCAAGCATCCATCAGTATTCTAATTCACTCTTAATCCATTTCAGTCATATAATGTAACCTAAAAATCTGTTCGAATGGCACAATAGACTATTTGACTGGTTTTTAAAATCCATTTTATATTATTTAGTAAAGGTTAATGAACCCAGTAAAAGTTGATTTTATTATTTCTAGTACACATTTGCCGAAAAATATCAAATTCCATATTTAAATAGCGCGCGAAATCGCTACTTGGACAATATGGCGCTGCAATGGGGTCGGTGACGTCACTTGCCTGTATTTTAATCTGTGGTACATATAGTAAGCAAACAAGGTGAATAAGCAAGTGACTTAATCATAAGCTCGGGAGCGTTTTGTTTTATGTGAGAAACGTTTAAAAAAATGCATTTTAATTTGTGGATTTATGAATAAATTAAGTATTATTCTTCATTTTTTGTTAATAAACAACCATTTTTAAAGTCATAATAAATACTCATTACAATAATTGACTTTTTCGTATAAATCATTCAATACATCAAAACAAAATCTCATGTTTGAATTACTGGTAAGGGCAGTGCTACGAGGCTAAAACTTAATAAATGCGACATGGAAGTGAGATTATTTCGAGTTACTGTAGTACCGTCTCATATTTTAATACCGGCACAACCTGCGTATTAGCATACGAAATTAACTCGTCAGTGGCACAGCTGGCGCTACGTATGGCCACTCGCCTGATTGAAATTGCATGTCCATATCATAGTTTATGTTTGTGATATTTATTTTATTGAATTTGTTCAGGTTATATCATATAATTTAGGCCTATAAAGTGCTCTTTCATTATTAAATGTAAAAGGCAAATTGTTTCAACTCCAATGCCTTAAATAAATGTTCTGTTCGTCTATCTAAATTGAATGAGGCTTCTAATAAAAAGTTTATTTATAGTCAGGGTCATCATTAGACAATTGGAGGCCCCGGGCATATGATTTTGACACAACACTATTTTGTTACAATAGACAAAGAAACTGTCAGTTTCCTTTAATTTTCGAAGAGATAATGCTTCATTGAAATACCTATTTACTGATTTATTGCCATCTTTGTGGGTTCCGGATATTTCGGAAAAGTCAGTATCTTTATTTTGAAAGTGTGAAGAATTGTTTTATATGATCTGAAGCTTGGACACTTGCCCAAAGTGCCCACTGCGATAGAGGGGTCTGTTTATACTAGAAACTACGACAACGAATACGAAAGTGTCTGATATACATGATCGAGTATCTCAGATAATTGTCCTAATATCGCATCTCAGGGAGGTGAATTCGTAACATAGCGAAATTGCCATAACAAAAGAGACATCGTGGTTACCAAGAAAATGACCTCACAGTATCATTTCGCTCGCCTTCCACGGTTCTTAATACCAAGAGGCAATGTAGTCATGATACAATCATAACATATTAATAGAAATCAGAAGCGGTTTAAATTTAAAAAAAAATACAACCTAGAAACTAAAATTTATATTTACAACACAAACAATTACTTGGAATTAAATGAGACAAATTCTTTAAAAATTAAAACAAATTACAATTTATAAAGATATGACAAAAAGTAAATTACGAAACACGTCTTATCTCGCCCGATAGATGCAAACCGAATAGAAAGGCGCTGGTATTCCGCAGAACGATATATTATATTTTTAAATGAACTTTATTTAATTATGAAATGGTGAGCCTTCCAGAAGGAATCTTCTTCTCTTTCGTATGCTTGAAATGCTTTTACCGATGTGTCGACTAGCTTCCTCCACACAACTACTACAACCAGTTTATCAAGACTGTCTGGTTGTCTCCAGGCAATATGACCAAAATATCTTAGAGCTCGTTGGTAACACATAGTGGATAGTCTGGTAGTTTTGCAGATGGAATGCATTAATGTAATTAATTAGAAAAAAATCAGTCGAACAAAGGCAGGATTACGAAAAAAAAAAAATTTAAAAAACTGTGCCCATATTAAATACATGTAATATATTATTAATAATGAAGTCTGAAATATTATTCGTGAACTATTAAATGAAAAAATAATAATTCAAAATCAACTAGTTTCAGAGATTAACACGTACATACATACTTATCAAAACGTACAAAGTATAAACACTCTACAAGACGAGGCTAAAAAAATTTAGAATTTAAGTATCTATTCGTATCAGTTATAATGTCTTTGATCAGTTTTCTGATCTGGATTTCAATTCCATTTGCTGTGTTAGAATCTCCATATGAATTACTTAAGTACAAGAAACTTGCCTACCTATTAAAACCTACATACCTATGGTAGATAAACTGATAGGGCTTGGGATAAGATTAGCCGTATTGGCACTGGACACAGTTTTCGATGCAAATAAGAATACAAATATTAATAAGTTATTGGATTGAGAAAGGTATCGATGTCATTGAATCAATTTTCTTAAAAGAGGAACAATTTTTTCAGTGGCGGTAATTTTTCAGACTGTTACTGGTGTTATGAAAAGTAAGTAATGTAATATTTACTTTAAAGAATTTTCCTTATTTTTTCTAATCAGCTTACAATTACCTTGATGAAATTAATATCGATCCCACACACGTGTAACAGAAAAAGTATATTGATAGTAAATATAATCAGTATATATGCTTAACTCGAACAATAATTAATATAAAATTTATACAATGTTGTCAAGGAAATATTTATTGCTTTTCATATATAAGTAATTCGCTTTATAATTTTTTCCTTAAACAATTTATTATAGTGGAACGACATCCACTACAATATAAAATTTTATTCTAAACTGACGTCTGTGTTGTATTATATATAATCTTTATACAAATAAATATATGTATTAAAATAAAATACATAATGATGAATGTGAACCTAAAATACTCGTCGACTTCAAACTCGCTTTCCGTTCGACCGATATCGAAAAGCCTTCAAGTTTTCTTTAAAGTTTTACAAATATTATATTGGCTTGATTTTGGATTTATTAAATACAAATCTACTCGTCATAAAATTATTATTAAATTAATTACAGCGTTAACATGTGTTTTCATTGGAATTAGCTGTTTTATAACGATAGCAAATGAAGGCACACAAGCTATGCTATGGTTTACCAAATATTTAGTCGAAAATTATTTGTACGTTGCAATATTATTAATAACCCCAGAACAAAAAACATTCCGTAAATTTTTAGAGCATTTACTCTGGGTAGACGCAGAGTTAAATGCAGATCATTCCTCTTACTATTTAGATGTTAAAATATTGGCATGTTGTGTAGGATCATTCCTGTATAGAATTGTTGTGATAATCATATATTGTTTTAACGATGGCGATTGCTTTTTTACATTTTACAAGCAAACTATCTTTACAGTATTTTTATTGGCTGTAGATGTGCCTACAGTCCTGTATTCTTTCTTGTTTTATGCTACCAAAATCAGATTAATAACTCTAAGAAAACGCATAAGCAATACAAACTTCAACCTGAAAGAAACGCAACTATTATATAAATCTTTGATTGATTCGGTTGAAAATGTAAAAAACTCATTTGACCCTATTGTAAGTAAGAAATTTAGTAGAATAATATTAGGGAAAAATAAAAATACATTAAGTTTAACAAAATGTTTATTTTAGTATACCGTCGCTTTAATGGCAAATATACCTGATTTGATGATGTCTACATATAGAACAATAAGTGATATGAAAATGGGAATGGTAAGTATATAAATAGAAAAAAAAACAATAATATTTAATTACTAATACTAGTTTTATTGGTATATAAGTTAGGCCTGAGGCAAACTGCTGGAAGGCACATATAATAGAAAGTGAAAGCAACCGCCAATGTTTATCAGCAACTCCGGAAGGCTGGTTGTTGGCCTTTAAAGTATGATTAGTCTCTTTACTTGAAGTTTATCAAGTCGTACCCGGAGTAAATCAGCGTACCACGATGAAACGTAAGATAGAAGACTAAGAGTGATCCAGCAGCTCTGTGCAAAATCGTTCGACCGAGCACGTTAGGAAAGCCTTGATCATCAGTTATTCTTACCACTTATTGTTGAATACAGTCAAATGGAAGAAACTGAGAAAGCAGTTTGCTCTATAACCATATTAACTAGTAACCTGTAAGTTATTTAGTTTAAACCCTATTGATGTTATTGTAACTTTTGGCATCGAAGTCATCATTTAAAAAGTATCACAAGGCTGCTGTCTATCACCCACTCTGTTCCTTCTGCATATCCATGACAAATGTAAATTTTGTAAATCGGGAAAATTTACTGTTATGTAAACAACAGTACCGTAGACTTCGGATCGATTAAACCTCGTCCAAATCAACCCCAAAAAGACGCCAGTTAACGCTTAACCGCTCAAATATTATCACTTGTCGTATTTCCATGATTTGAGAATATTCTCATCATCGCCACAGTTAGTACCGGATAAGTGGCATTAATCTTTCAAGCCTCGTTTATTTACGCGCTCACAGTTCGAAGGCGTTGCCAAATTGCCATAAAAAAATCTCGGCGTGCTAAGCAAGGCAGACGTCACTCTGCCCTCACCTCTGGGCGAGTTCCCCAGCACCCGTTTCTTTCTTTTGACGTAACGTAGAGCGTCTCGAGTTATCGACGATCAAGCCGTTTCCGATCTGCTTGAACATTCGGCTTTGCTCTCGGCTGCTGAATTTCACCTTAGGACATCTCGACAATATTTCAAGTTCCAACCGCACTACCTAGATTAAATGAAATGATGAAAGAAAATACATAACACAGTGATTTTTAAGACCCTTTCTAACTCGTCCAAATACTCTGTGAAATCAGCCTTCATCAGCGGTTGTTCAATAAAGAAGCGTACTCATTTCTGGAAGGCCGGTAATACATTTGCCAGCCGCAAGAGTATTGCGGAATTTGGAAGGTGTTGCGGAAGTTCATAGTACTCACATTCCATCAACCTCGTGTTAATTTACCACCTATCGTATAAAAATATCCAAAGATACCTTGTTAAGAAAATTAATATGTATTTTTACAGAAAACCGCAAGGATGTACGTCGCTGAAATCCTCAATGTTTCAACGATTATCTATAAAATGTTTGGGCCAGCTCTTGCAGCAGATCAATTATCAAATGAGATTTATAAAATAAAAGTTATTCTTCATGATGAGTTATTGGCAGACGAAGGTTTGTAAACATTCATTGTAATTCAATTAAATTGTTTGTTTTTGAGGGTCTCCATATCCAAAACGCAGGCCGTCCTATTCCACGGTCCACGTAAAGGACCACCACGAGGGGCGAGTATCACCGTCCGGACGGTGACCTAGGTGCAGGCCCAGGTGAAGTGCTTGGGCCTCATCCTGGACGGTCGATGTAGCTTCGGTCAGAATTAAGTGCATCTCGGCCCGAGCCTCATCAACGCCGCCGCCGCTCTCGGCCGCCTTCTTCTGAATATGGGGGGGCCGGGCGTAGTGAGGTCAGTGCCCTGATCTGGGTCAACTCCCTCTCCGCTGATAATCGGGCCCTGCTGCAGAAACTGCAGAGTGTCGTAGCGGTGAGAGGCATCAGAGGGTACCGTACGGTGTCGTGGACCGCGGTGACACTTCTAGACTTCTCGTGGGAAATTCGCCCTGGGAGCTCCAGGCGGAGGTGCTCGCGGAGGTGTACCGGTTCCGGGTCAAGGCAAGGAACCGCGGCGACCGTCCAGGTTCAGTGGAGGTGATCCGTTCCCACTTTAGTCAGTGGGTCGCGAGGAAGAAAGACACGCTCACCTTCAGGATGATGCAAGTGCTTACCGGGCACAGATGCTAAAATGCGTTAATTCCCTCTACGGAATATCGCGGTGGGATGTATGACCCTCCTGACACGAGTGTAGTGCGCCAGTCGACGCGGCACACCCCGTAGAATAGTACCCCGAGAATCACCCCTAGGTGTTGGAGGCTCGCATAGGCGGGCCGACCGTCAGGGCGTCACGATAGCATGCTTAAGCGATCCCGTGGCACCCGCTGAAAGGGTACCGCTGGTTTTTAGTGGGTAAGCCCGGTGGACCTGGGTGCACTCGGCGTCCAGGGAATCGGGGAGTCCCACACACCCCCCCACCTTCCATCACTTGCGGGAAGCGCGTAAAGCGTTTTTCCCGCGAGAAAAAAGAAGGTTTCATAGTCCACATTCGGCGTAATGCCGTTTTGCATAAGCTACAAACCAAGGCTGGGACTTGGCACCGATGGGTACTGCAGAGTAAGGAATGAATGGTTCCATCAGTAGCAGCGTTCAGATCATCCGGCGAGAAAGAAATTTGCCCCCATGGGTAAGATACAAAAAGAGACCGCATTCCATCCCCATTTGCTGACTGCTGCTGCGCCGCGGCTGTGGCTGTAGCGCCACACTCGGCGGCACTCAACGAAACGAGGCTGTGAGTACCGCACAACCGGCACTGTACTTCGCACGAGACAGTGGTCCGACGAGCCCAAAGGGGGATCAACGATAAACTGATAGGATCCGGATCACCCGGATGCGAAGTCAGCAGATGGTCCCACAGGGAAGGTGTATGATCCTCCACATCCGGTATTCGCGTTGGCGAGTTGACCAGTTGTGTCAGATCATATGCTATGGGGGACCCTCCATGCGCATACGTCCTCGTCGTGTCCCCTGGGCCCCGCTCTGTCCACGGTAACGCAGTGGCAGAGACGGGTGGCTAAAGTGCGCTGTCTGGTAGTATACGACTTGCCGGAGTACTATCTTTGCGGTTGCCCAGCTCTCTCCCTGGACCCCAGGTTGAGGTCGAGCGGGCACCACCCCGTCTGTCTTGTTTGTCTTGTTTGTCTGGTAGTATACGACTTGCCGGAGTACTATCTTTGCGGTTGCCCAGCTCTCTCCCTGGACCCCAGGTTGAGGTCGAGCGGGCACCACCCCGTCTGTCTTGTTTGACAATGTCTAAACCTCTGCGGGACGCCTCCGGGCGTTTCCTCCCAAAAGGCCCTTCTCAGGGCCAACCAAAAGGCCCTTCTCAGGGCCAACCCAAAGGCCCTTCTCAGGGCCAACCAAAAGGCCCTTCTCAGGGCCAACCAAAAGGCCCTTCTCAGGGCCAACCCAAAACGGCCCTTCTCGGGGCCACCCCGGAAAACGCTTTGGCGTTGGAGGATAGCCGTCCACCATCTGCGGCGAGCCTGGTCAGCAGGGATGCGGACATGTCGGGATCCGACACTGACGCCTTTGCGGTGGAGCTGGCTGATCGACAGGCAAAAAAGCGGGCTTACTTGAGGCAGAGTTCGGCGTGTTCCTCGGATTCAGCCAAGAGTAACCCGAAAAAGAGGACCAAGGCTTTAAAGCCCTACCCTAGCATCACCCATGAGGTGGGTCTGCTGGACGCCCCAAGTTACTTAAACGGGGCGAACAGGGCACGAATCCAACAGGAGTTGGAAGAGGAGGTCGCCGCTAAGGAGGCCCAGGCACGCGTGCGCCGAGCCAAGGCGGACTATGGTTCGTCAAATGTCTCGTACACGGATCACTCCTTAGCGGAACTGGAGAAGATGGCCGAAGAGGACCAAGAGGAGATTGCCAGGGTAGCCTCAAAGTCCTCGAATCTAAAGGGGACTTTCCAAAAGGCCCTGAAATGCCGAGCTGCCAGTCTTCGTGGCATAATCGGGGAGTTGGTGCACCGCACAACGACCGATGAGGTAAGGCAGCTCCAAAAGAGGGTGGACTGCCTAACGAAGGAGGTCAGCGATCTCCACACGAAACTCGCTGAAGCTGTGGGACGGCCTGTCCAGGCCCCGCCTTCTGCAATGGCGGTAGAGCTCTCCTCCTCCAGCCTTGAGGAAACCATCCGCAGGATTATGATGGAGGAGAGGGCATTCACACGGGCCTGCATCGCAGGTATTGAGGACAGGCTCCTGCCTGAAAAACGTGTCAGGCCGCCGCTGGCAGCGGACAGGACTGTTTCAGCCTCCGCCGCTCCCCCGGACGTGATGGCTCCTCCTCCTCCCCCGACCCCTAAACCCGCTAAAGGCAAAGGAAAGGGGAAAAAGACTGTGGGTCGACCGGCTACGACCGACGCGGCTGCACCCTCGTCCCAGACGGAAGATGCTTTCCTTCCCGCTAGCACTCCGTCCAACGAATGGACTGAGGTGGTCAGGAGGAAGAAGAAGAAGAGAGGCGCCAAAAAGTCAGTGCTGCCCGCTGCCTCCGCCAATGTTCCTTCCGGCTCGTCTAAAGGAACGAGCAAGGGGGAGAAAACAGCCCCTAAGCCGAATAGGAGGAAACTTGTTCCTCCCAAAACTGCGGCCGTCGTAGTGACGCTCACTACGGACGCTAAGGAGAAGGGCGAAACGTATGAGTCTGTCCTGAAACGGGCTCGTACGAATGCTAACCCGGCCGCACTGGGCATTGGTTTAGTAAAGTGCCGCCGAACCCAAACTGGAGCTCGACTCTTCGAGTTTCCGGGGGCCCAGGGCGGCGCCAATGCCGACCTCTTCGCTAACAAATTGCAGGAGGTCATAGCGGACGTGGTCAAGGTTGCCAGGCCAACAAAAACTGTGACGCTGGAGTTGACCGACTTAGACGACTCGGTCACAAAAGAGGAAGTGCTGGCTGCAGTAGCTTTTGCAGGTGGCTGCGACGTTGCAGCAATACAGGGCGGAGCTAT
Organism: Vanessa cardui; assembly: GCF_905220365.1. NCBI lineage: Eukaryota > Metazoa > Arthropoda > Insecta > Lepidoptera > Nymphalidae > Vanessa > Vanessa cardui. The sequence goes on from NC_061143.1 coordinate 9,794,554, forward strand.
CAAGCCTGGCCGCGGTGGTCTGGGGGCTATTCGGCTGAAATGCCCGATTGTCGCAGCAAAGGCCGTACTGGCCAAGAGGCGGCTCCCGGTAGGGTTTTGTGTGGCCGTGGTCCGAGCACTTGAGGACCGACCTTTCCGTTGCTTCAGGTGCTTCGGAATCGGACACACCAGAGCTCTGTGCCCATCCCGAGTGGACAGGTCAGAGCTCTGCTGCCGCTGCGGGGAAGCGGGGCACAAGGCGTCAGAGTGCAGTGCAGCCACGCCACGCTGCGCGGTGTGCACTGCCAGTGGCCGACCAGCCGGCCACGTAATGGGGGGGAAACAATGCAATCCTCCCCCAAGGAAGGGACAAGCGCAGGTGCCAACTCGACCTGCCGCTGCCGCCGTCACTGCGACTCCAGTTACAGCGCCGGCTACCGAGGGAGAGAGTGCGATGATCACATGATGGCCAGGCTCCATCGCATTCTCCAGGCGAATACCAACCACTGCAAAGCGGCCCAGGACTTGCTGGTCCAAACCTTTGCCGAGTGGTTGGTTGACGTGGCGGTTGTCGCCGAGCCTTACTCAGTCCCACGCAACTGGCTGGGAGACGAGGACAGCTCGGTGGCGTTGGTTGCGCGGTCTTCCACAGACTCCCCTCCCATCTCGCTAATAGAGAAGGGGCCGGGATATGTGGCCGCTGCGTGGGGGGACATAGCTCTCATTGGGGTGTATTTCTCCCCCAACCGTCCCCTGGTGGACTTTGAGAGTTTTCTCGGAGTCCTCGCTATGGTGGCCGGCAGAGCGGAGCAACGCCGGGTCCTGGTGGTGGGCGACCTCAACGCCAAGTCAGTGGTCTGGGGTAACCGATCCACTGACGCGAGGGGCCGCGAGGTGGAGTTGTGGTCGGTGGCGTCAGGCCTGTCCCTTCTGAATAGAGGGACAGTGCACACCTGCGTTCGGCGGGAGGGGGGCTCGATCGTGGACCTCGCCTTTGCCACTCCTTCTCTGGCGACCCATGTTGTGGACTGGCGGGTGGAGCTGGTGGAGACTCTCTCGGACCACCGATATGTGCGGTTCGACGTCTCCATCCGGGGCTCCCGTGGGACCCGTACTGGGGGCCAACCACCTTTCCCGAGATGGGCGCTCACCCGCTTGGACCAGGAGGCCGCAGGAGAGGCGGCCTTCGTCCAGGATTGGCTCACGCCGCCTGTCGACATCCGTGGTGTCCGACTCCTTGACCGAGGTGTGCAATTCCAGCATGCCTCGGTCTCACCGCCCGCCCCCTCGACGAGCCGTGTACTGGTGGTCCGAGGAGTTGGCGACTCTCCGGGCCGCCTGCGTGGCGGCCAGGAGAAAGTACACCAGGAGCCGGCGGCGGCGCCCTCGCGATCTCGCCAACGAAGACCGCCTCTACGCATCATACGTAGAGGCGAAGTCCGTCTTTAAGGCGAAACTCGCCGCCGCCCCAGACCGCGCGAGGTCGGAGATGTTGGAGGATCTCGACAACGATCCTTTCGGGAGGCCGTACAAGGCGGCGCGGAACAAGCTGCGGCCGTATGGTCCCCCAGTTGCCGAGACTCTCGAGCCGACTCTGCTGGACGGGGTGGTACAGTCCTTGTTCCCCCCCCGGGACGGTTTCACCCCTCCGGCAATGAGCCCCCCGCGCGATACGGCTCCGACGGTGGAGGAGGTCCCCCCAGTTACGGAGGAAGAGCTGGAGGAAGCGGTCCTCTGCCTCCGCAGAAAGAAGACGGCCCCAGGACCGGACGGCGTCCCTGCAAAGGTGGTGGCCATCGCGGCCTCGCAAATGGGAGCCAGGTTCCGGGACCTTTTCGGAGCGTGTCTGGCGTCCGAGAGGTTCCCGAAACCGTGGAAGGAGGGCCAATTGTGCCTCCTACGGAAGGAAGGGCGGCCGGTGGACTCCCCCTCGGCATACCGACCCATCGTCTTGCTTGATGAGGTCGGTAAGATGTTCGAGAGGATACTCGCCGCCCGCCTCAAGAGGCATCTCCGGGGGATTGGCCCAGACCTGTCGGACGCTCAGTTCGGCTTTCGGGCTGAGCGTTCGACGGTCGACGCCCTGTCCCGTCTGAGAGGGCAGGTGAGAGAGGCGATGGAGGCGGGGGACGGGCTTTTGGCTGTGTCTTTTGACATAGCCAACGCTTTCAACTCTGTCCCCCACCCCACCATCCTGGAGGCCCTCCGTTTTCACGGAGTGCCCCCATATTTGCGGGGCCTCGTGGCCGACTACCTCAAGGACCGTTCGGTCCTCGTCGTCGACAAGACGGGCCGCCTACGGCGGTATGGCGTCGAGTCCGGTGTGCCACAGGGTTCCGTCCTAGGACCGCTCCTGTGGAACATCGGGTTCGACTGGCTCCTGAGAGGACGCCTCCCCGGAGGCACGTCGGTCATTTGCTATGCAGATGACACTCTTCTGACTGCTCGGGGGAGAAACTTCGAGGAGTCGGCCAGCCTGGCCTCGGCGGGAGGATCCTTGGTGGCGGACAGGATCTCCCGCCTAGGGTTGACGGTGGCGTTGCCCAAGACCGAGGCCGTCTTCTTTCACGGACCTCGGCAACGCCAGCCGCCGGACGCCCACATACACGTGGCGGGCGTCCCCATTGTGGTGCAGGCCCACATGAAATATCTGGGCCTGATCCTCGACAACAGGTGGCGCTTCGGTCCTCACTTCAGTGGGCTGTCGACGCGCCTGTTGCGGACCGCGGGAGCCTTCTCCTGGCTCCTCCCAAACCTCGAGGGACCCGGGGATCGATGCCGGCGACTATATGCCGGCATACTGAAGAGCATGGCCCTTTACGGAGCCCCGATATGGGCGGACGCGCTCCATAGGAGGGAGAATGCGGCAGCCCTCCGAAGGGCCCAAAGGGCCATTGCCCAGCGGGTGGCGAGAGCATACCGCACGGTAAGCTTCGCGGCGGCGTGCGCTCTGGCGGGCACTCCTCCTTGGGAGCTCGAGGCGTGGGTGCTCGCCAGAGTCTACGAGTGGACGGCGGAGCAGCGAGCGCTCGGCCGGTGCCCCGACGGGGCAAAGCGGGAGGCTGTTCGTCAGGGAGCGAGGGTCGCGGTCATCCAGCATTGGAAGGCGGACCTCGCCTCCGCCACGTTCGGCCGAAGGACCCTGGACGCGATCGGGCCCGTGCTCAGAGATTGGCTCGATCGCTCGCACGGCTCCCTCTCCTTCCGTCTGGTCCAGGTGCTGTCCGGGCACGGCTGCTTCGGGTCGTACCTGCACCGGATCGGGAGGGAGGAGACCCCGTCGTGCCATCAGTGTGGGGCCGCGGTGGACTCGGCAGAGCACACCCTGGAGGTGTGTCCATCGTGGGCCGAGCGCCGCCGTGAGCTGGTGGCTGTCAGCGGAAGCGACCTCTCGCTCCCCGGTGTGATCGTTGCCATGTTGGGGAGCGAGGAGTCGTGGGCTGCCGTCGCCTCCTTTTGTGAAGACGTAATGTCACAGAAGGAGGCGGCGGAGCGTGGGCGCGAGAACGATCCCCTCGCGTCACAGCTCCGCAGAAGGGTAAGGGGCGGAAGGCGGCGCACACGGCGTCCACCTTCGCCCGCCCCTGGGGGAGTGCGGCGGGCGGGCGGCGCGGGGTCGCCGCCGCCTGCGTCACAACGCACACCTGCCACGACTGGTGATGGTCGTGCGCTCCGGCCATCACAGTGTCCGCCCCCATTCGGGGGGGTGTGAGGGGTCTGCCATAGGGCGGGCGGTCGCCGACGGGGGGCTGGATGCAAACCGGATTCCCAGCCTCCTGTCAGTCAAGCGAAGACGGAGCGCCGGTGGGGTTTAGTGGGTAGGGGCCTTTTGCCGAGTCCCACATAACCCGCGGAGTCCCCCCGGACTCGCGGGTATGCGTAAATGCATTCCCCATCGGAAACAAAAAAAAAAAAAAAAAAGATCATATGCTATAGAGAATTCGGAGGGCAGCCTGGGCATCCCTGCTCAGGTGGTGTACGTCCTGAGCATGTATGTCCAGAGAGGGATTCTCCACCACTGTAGGTGATGGTACCCTCGTGGGGTACCTCACCTACCCGACGGAACGCGGTAGCATAGCTATCACTTTACGCCGACTTTAAGTGAGAGAGTGGTACTTCGGTTGTAACCCGAAGGTATACAGCGTGGCACTGCCGCTATATGATCACGTTTCTCTGAATCGAAGAACACGTTATACTCACTGATAGTTTTAGAAAGTGTAACGATTTTTCTGTTTTTTTTTTATATCTCAAATACAACAATATTGCCTTGTTTGTAAGCGTCTAATTATCATGTATATTTTCTTTTTTAGATGAAAGTAAAACACGAGATTTGAATAGATTTATTAATTATATAGAAGTACGTCCATTCAAATTTAATGTTATCAAGATCATTACCTTGGATGCGACGTTTCCCGTCGTAGTCCTTAATCTCTGTATCACGTATTTAATTATATCTTTGCAACTTACACATTTATACTGAAAACCAATTTGCAATTTAACAATAAGTAGATTTATATGAGATTCAGTATGCAATCTCATTTTCTGATTATGAACATAAGTAAACTATGCGATGGATATTGTTTTCACAATCGTTATTTACTGAGACACCAATCTAATTAGGAAATTGTCACATAGTGTTAAGCAACTTATGGTCGGTAAGGTGATCTCAACTATCAGAGTGGAGGCGACTGTTTGACCTTAAATTTACAGTTTGAACTGCACCGTAGCATTAAAGTAAAGAATTTGAATTATGTATAAATTAAGGAAGTTATATTTCAAATTTAATTAATTATCTTTGAATTAATTTATCCTATATTTAAAATATGACATTATTGATGTTCTTCATACAACTGTAATTGACAAACAAAGTAAAATTTTACTTTAATATACCTCTTTTTTTGAAATGTATTTAGACGATATTTTTTTATGCAATTAAAAGTTTTATAAATAATATTATTATTTCATTTATACACTTTCCCACTTATTACTGCTATTACTCTTTCCTAAAAGCCGAGATGGTCCAGTGGTTAAAACTCGTGTACCTCAACTGTTGATTGCGGTTTCAAGACCTGCCTGATCGGTTATGATAGTCTTTCAAAATTATGGGTCATCTCCACGCTCTCGGCAATTGCTGTGGTAAACTTTTTAAACTGAAACTCAAATAACTTTATTACACGAAATAAATTATAAAGACAAATTAAGCATATGAATCAGCGGTGCTTGCCTGAGTTTGAACCCGCAATCATCGGTTAAGATGCACTCGTTCTAACCACTGGGCCATCTCGACTCAATACTCAAGACTCCTTGGTTATAGATTGCGCGAATAGCCCTCTTCTGTAGCAAAAATATAGTACGGATAGCGGCTGCGTTGCCCCACAGCGCGATACTGTATGACATCATACTGTGAAAGTAACTGAAATATACTAAGCGAGCCGTATCAACATCGGTACATAATCTAATTTTTTTGACCGCGAATGCCGCAGAACTCAGTCTACTCGTCAATCCGTTAATTTGGGGGCCCCATTGCAACTTGCCATCAACAGTAAGGCCAAGAAACTCAACAGAATTAATTGGATCCATCGATTCCTCGTTGATGAGTACATCGGCTGTTACATTTTGTACATTTGAATTGTTTGTACTAAATTTCAGAATTTTTGTTTTACTATTATTTAGCCTAAGATTGTTTACGCTAAACCAATGTACTATATCAGCTATAGCATTGTTTACGTCGTCGTACTGTACCTGTTTTCTATTAATTTTAAAAACTAAGGAGATATCATCAGCAAACAATACTATATCATGTTTGTTCCCAACAAGAAAGGGCAAGTCATTTTTGTATGTGAGAAATAGAAAAGGTCCAAGAATTGATCCTTGAGGGACCCCCATACCAACTGAGACCCCAGGAGATCTTTTTCCTTTAACGTCAAACCTCTGTATTCTATTGTTATGATAAGAAGTCAGAAGGTCGAGCGCACTTTCTCTAATTCCATAGTGATAAAGTTTCCTGACCAGAGTCTCATGTTGAACACAATCAAAGGCTTTGGATAAGTCACAGAAAATCCCTAAGACATCTCGTGACTCTTCCCAGGCTTCATAGATATTCTTAATAAGCTCGATACCAGCATGTGTAGTCGAGCGACCCTTCGTGAATCCAAATTGTTTACTATGAAGCAGATTATGTTTGTTAAAGTGTTCCAATAATTGATTTAGAATTATTTTCTCAAATATTTTGCTCAGGGTAGGTAGAATTGAAATTTGTCTGTAGTGGTTGGGGTCTGAAGAACTACTAGATTTAAATATTGGTATAACTTTACTATGTTTCATTAGGTCAGGAAATATACCACGTTGGACATAACTATTAAATATTAAAAAAAGAAAAGGTGCAATCACATCAATAATCGAATTTATCACCTTTAGAGAAATACCCAATAAATCAGCCGTTTTCTTGATGTCTAGTGACTTAAAGGCGAGTATTACGTCATTGGGGTTTACAAGGGTAAAATTAAAGATAGATTTGCAAGATCTTACATTTTATTTCATCAATGACTCGGCAATATTTGGAGAAGAAATAAGTAACTTAGTTGTCGAAACTGGTATGTCAGCAAAAAATTTTTCAAAAACTGTAGCAACTTCCTTTTGACTATTTACTACTTTACTATTATAATTCAGGCTCAATTCGGAGTTGCAACTGCCAACTCTGCCAGTTTCACGATTAATAATTTTCCAGGTCATTTTTGTCTTGTTATGTTCATTCTTAATTTTATTTTTTATAGTTAAAGATTTTACCGAAAAGCACACTTTTTTAAATAATTTAGCATAGTTACTTACATAATTGGCAAAAGTGGCACTATGATTGTACGTCCTTTCATTGTAAAGCTCATACATTCGTTGCCTACTTTTTGACACGCTCAAGCTCTGCATAGGCTATTTCTATAGTTTGCTCAATAGAAAGGCTCACAATATCTTTACGTTCTTTAAATTTTATATATTTACTCATGAGTATTAAAGAGCCACCACGTATAGCTTTATTTCTACTGAACAGACTAGCAATCTGGTGCCCACTAAAGTTAAACATAACCTGATAATTTAGAAGCCAATGTTCAGTTAGACACAAAATATCAATGCTATTACAGGTCAAAAATAATTCATTTACCAATTCTTAACCAATAATTAATAGAAATGACATTATTTTATGTAATAAAATAAATCCCTGATAAAGATACACTGATTATAGATCAGCTCATCTTAGGAATACAAATATTAACTGAGGTCCTTGAATTACAAATTGTATGTTCTACAGTGAGAAATTTCTTTATTGCTACTGGTGTTACAGTAATTAAATTATGTTATTTAGTTTCAGTACTTTATGACACATAATGTTTTTCTTATTATTTCAGTAGATGACTCGTTTTCACGAAACTTTAAGAGAGATTATGAGCCAATTATTTATCAGTTATTCAAAAAAAATACTGTACAAAAGCTTCATTTTAATAGATTCTATAGAAAAAAAACTTAAGTAAACATAATATACATAAATGAGAAATTATTTATTGAATAAACTCTTATCTCCATTACATTGATAAAATTATAATCGACATACTCATACAATAAAAAAGTATTTTGAAATAATATAATTAATTTATTAACTTAACTGGTACAAGTCATACAAAATTTATACAATGCTGTTAAGAAAATATTTATGGCTTTCCAGATATTAAAGCAATTTGCTTAATACATTTTTTCCTTAAACAATTAATGATAGTAAAACGACATGTATACAATAGTGAATTTTACTCTGAGCTGACGTCTGCTTAGTAATAGTACATAAAAATAAACCATATCGTGATGATTGATGTGAAACCAAAATACCCATCGACTGCAAACTCGCCTCCCGTGCGACCGATACCGAAAAGTCTTCGAGTGTTCTTTACAGTTCTTCAAATATTTTATTCGCTCGATTTCGGATTTATTGAATATAAATCTTCACGTCATAAATTTATTATCAAAATAATTACAGCGTTCACGTTTGTTTTTATAGTAGTTTCTTGTTTAATAATGATAACAATTGAAGTCGGCAAGGTCCTTGTCATAGCATTTGTAAAATTATTCATTTAAAATAGTTTCTACGTTGCAATATTATTAATGTCGCCACAACAAAAAACATTCCGTAAATTTCTAGAACATTTACTCTGGATAGATGCAAAGTTAAATGCAGATTACTCCTTTCACGATTTAGATGTGAAAATTTTGGTATGTTGCTTAGGATCATACGTGTATAGAATTGGTGTAACGATCGTTTAATGTATTTATGTTGGCTATTGCTTCATAATACTTCACAAGGAAATTATCTTCACAATGTCTATATTGGCCATCGACACACCCATTGTCATATATTACTTCTTGTTTTATGCTACAAAAATCAGATTGGTAACTCTGAGAAAATACGTAAGCAATAATAACATCAACTTGAAAGAAACGCAACTTATATATAAATTTTTGATTGATTCGGTTGAAGATGTAAAGAACTCACTTGACCCCATTGTGAGTACGAAATTTAGTAGAATAATATTATGGTAAAATAACAATACATTAAGTTTAACGAAATGTTTATTTTAGTTTATCGTCACTTTAATGGCAAATATACCTGAATTGTTGATACTAACATACAAAATAATAAGTCAAATTAAAGTGGGATCGGTAAGTACATAATTACTACTTTTGTACTTAGGTAGGGCTTTCTTATGAAATAGGTGGTTCATCTGATAAAAAGTGAGTACCACTGCTCATGGAAATCTGAAAATTCCCGAATCGTGTCGGAATTGGATCAGCTGCTGCAGAGTAGTTGTAAGAGGCAGGAGATGCCTCAAAATATGGCACTGTGTGTGGATAAAATAAGAAATTCTAACATGATGTTCATAGTAAAATTCTGCGCCTGAGATTGGTTGAAACATAATTGTTTGGTAGAAGTTCCGTGAAATATGCAGCAGAACCCAACATCTCAGTGCAAAAGCAATCGATCCACCAGATTGGAAATGGTTTGATCGTCAATAATTCGCGACACTCTAATATATGAATGCTGAATTTAGTCAAATGGAAAAAGCTGGAACTTTTGACCTCCAGCTCAGATATGAGAGCATTCCATGTGAGCCGAAGTGTCTTGTAAAGTTTTGGGTGAGGCGATGACGTGAAGTAATATCTCGCCTTGTGGAGTGCACAATTTTTGTAGATTTCTTTTAGGCTTAACTTTCCAACACACTGGACTACTACAGCTACCAAATGGAATCTATGAAAAGTATTCCGTGCTGTATACTAGTCGTAGTAGAGAGAGGAATGTTCTGAAAATTGGAAAAAATCGTCTCTCAACGTCATGTTCCCGAAAAATTTCAATGCAGCCGGTATATAAAGTCTCCACCGTGCTATCTTTTGCATAGTGCTGAAAATAGTTATTAATATACAGAAGAAACAGTGTAGATGTAGATGTAAATTTTCCGAACAGCCGAATTAATGATTTTTCAGAATGTCACAATATTCACCGTCAACAAACGCCATAATTTGCGTAATTCCCCAGGAAAACTATACGAAAGAAGCATCCAAGATGCGCCTTATGCTACGCGATCAAAGCCTTTGCTATGTCCAAGCTGCAAGCATGAAGCTTCTCTTTTACCTTTGGATTCAATATATATGTATATATAAATTAGATCATCACCAGCCGAGCGATTCCGATGGAAGCCATGCTGGTGGTCGCTAATAAGCTGGCACTCTTCTAGTTACCGCAGGAAGTGACAGCTAATAATGGAATATTAATGTTTTAAATGTGGTAATGTACGAAATATTACGGTACTTGGTACGTGGTACCATATTGGGATTGAACAATAACTATCAGGTCACCCATTTTCCAGTGTAGCTATTTCTAATAAAATAATATTGGATCATGACTATTTATTTTAAATTGTAGTGTTTGAAATTTCATGCTTAGTGAAACAGGGGGCTTAGACAAAGTAACAACGCTTCATAGCGAAAAGATACTGAAGTTCGCTTTCGTCTCTGAGATAACGATAACAATTTTCTAGCCAATGTACTACGACTGTCGCGATCGTTGTGGCGAAATTGATATTCGCTAAGAAACGAATATTTAGCTGTCGTTACATTATGGAGTACCTTTACAATGTTTTGTTAACAATCATAATGGTTTTATTTTACAATAAGCTGGTTATGTCAAATGAATGTTAAAAAAAATATTTGTTAAATTGTTTACGTCGACTCAGTTATGAAATCAAAATAATCGTTGTATAGGTAGGAAGACTTTGTTGAATTATTGAATTGTTGCCTATTTTTTTAATCTTTACTCATTAAGACTGCGATAAGATTTTTCGACTATGTTGTTCAACTGTTAAGACTGCTCCTTTTCTTTTAAGTGTTAATGTTAGTAAGTGTCACACATCGAAACAATATATGTAAAAAAATTGTAATCAGTAAATCCAGCTTGCGCGTTAGATTACGCATTTTTTTAGTTATATTGGATAATTTATTACGTACATCTAAAAAAATTATAAGGTTGATTAATTTTAATTATTAATTTTTATTGTGTGTGTGTATTAATTAATTATTTTTTATTGTGTCTAAAAAAGTATTTTTTTTTAATTCATTTATATAGCAACATTCTTCTAACCGAAACATGGCGCATATCCTTGCCTCGAATTAACTCATTTCCATCGTCATTTGTGGTGGTGCTTTGTCGCACAGAATTGTCTTCATTACCTTCAAAACCACTGGCTGGCATGTCACTCGGAGGTGATATTCTAACAGCTACTGCGATGTCGTGTAGCACACAACAGACATTGGTGATTTTACTAGCCATGTCAGGGTGATAGTTAAGAACTCTGTGTCAAAGTAAGTTTATTTAAGTACAACAATCAACAAAATTGTACTCACAAACACCTTAAAACACTGTTAGATTCCTAATATATATAATATTTTTAGGTTTACTTCCAGGGAAATTTCAGCGGATCCTTTTAATCTAGCATGATCTGTTAGGTCGTCACATAATTTCCGGATTGTGGCTTTGTTTAACTTGAAACGTTGTATGAACAACAACTCTGGCATATCTTTAATTGTTTCCAATTGTCTTCTTAATGTTAATCGCCTTTGTCGCACCTACCGTATGTTCTCAATGTGTGCAGCACGCAAAGAATGATTTTTTTTACTACTGATAATTCTTAAACACGCCTCGTTAAAATATCAGCTGACAAATGAAATCGGCCATTTTGTTTCGATATCTACAACATCTTTGTATTCGCTTCGATAACTTTTGACAATCACGATCGCAACGAAGGCGAACAAAAAAAAGTGCTGCTTGTCTACGCATTTCTATGGCAACGACATGGATGACGTTTGATAACAATTCGCTAATCTATCGTTTCGTAATGAATTTTAACATTGTCTACCAATTTGCGATAGCGATGTCAATTGGCCACGTGATTTAGCGCGGCTTATGTCAATCCCATACATTTTGTTCTTTTCTAACTTCGATATCGTTTTTTAAATGTTACTTTGTCTAAGCCCCCAGTAAACCTCTACTTTGTTAAAAGTTTTATGAACTAAATACCCATATTAATTAGTGAGTTATGTCGTTTAAGCGTATGGACTTATTGTATCTTTTGTATTCTAAAATTTTGTATTCTTTAAATAAGTGTTTGGATAATGGAATATAATAATGTTCTTTTACAGAAAAGCATCTTGGGTTATGCTGCTGAGTTCCTCGCTACTTTTACGTTAATCTTAAAAATGTTTGCGCCAGCTATCGAAGCGGGTTCATTGTCAAAAGAGATTCATAAAATAAAAGTTATTCTGCATAATAAATTACTGCTAGAGGAAGGTAAACATTGTGAAACTTAAAATTACATTTTAATCACTGAAGTTACTTATGGTTCAGCTTGTTTTGCATTTCAATATTTTCTTATCTAGTTTATATTCTCTTTTAATTCTTAAAAAGAATTCAGCTTCGACGCTGAATTTTTTTTCTGAAAGAAAACATTTACGTCTTTTTTTCTAGTATTGCGGACATTAAATGCATTTAATGCTATGATAGCTTAGATCTTTTTTAAACATTTTTTTTTACAGATGACAAGAATAAAGAAGATTTGAAAAAATTTATTCATTACATAGAAGTACGTCCATTCAAATTTAACGTTATGGAAATCATTACCTTGGATGCGACTTTCCCCGCCGTGATCCTCAATATCTGTATCACGTATTTAATTATATCGTTGCAACTTACTCATATATACTAAAAACAATTTGCAATTAACTACAGTAGAATCCTGATTATCCGTGCATCGATTATTCGACTATCCGGTACACATTTTTGTAGGCTGTTATTAGTAAAACAATTATTTAAAAATGACGGCGCAACGAGGCATGTTATGACACCACCTACCTATATTACCTACCTATATACCTATATTCCCGCCACCGACAGAGCACTTCCGCTCTGATTTGTTTGCGGGCTAGTCGGGGTCTTAGCCTCAATGAAAAGACGTTATTCATTACAAAGATCAATAATAAGTTATTTCAAAACTAAATTTTAAATTACATGGGTATTTTGTAATTAATAATTATCCATCGTTATAGTTCGTAAAACCCGATACATATTTAAAAAATATTAAATCTTAAATATTGTTTGATTTGCTTCGAGATCGGTTATCCAGATTTTCGATTATACGGAATACCCCTAGTTTTAGTTGATCCGGATAATCGGGGTCAGTAGCACCCCGGTTATCCGGTATAGGTTATACTGTATAGTGGTTATACCGGGGTTCTACTGTATATATTTACATTCGGTATTCATACAGATTTTCTGTACAAACACACACAGTCGTTATTTACTGAAGCTGTTAAGAAATTTATATTTTTCAAGCTATTTATGATGAAAGTGCGTCATGGTATTTAAAGTATAGATTACGAAACATGTATTAAAGAATTTTCCCTCCTTTTTCTAATCAGCTTACAATTACCTTGATGAAATTAATATCGATCCGTGTAACAGTGTGACAGAAAAAGTATATTGATAGTAAATATAATCAGTATATATACTTAAATCGAACAGTAATTAATATAAAATTTATAACGTTGACAAGGAAATATTTATTGCTTTTCATATATAAGTAATTTCATTAATATTTTTTCCATAAACAATTTATTATAGTGAACCGACATCCACTACAATATAAAATTTTATTCTAAACTGACGTCTGTGTTGTGTTGTAATCTTTATATAAATAAACATATGTATTAAAATAAAATACATAATGATGAATGTGAACCTAAAATACTCGTCGACTTCAAACTCGCTTTCCGTTCGACCGATATTGAAAAGCCTTCAAGTTTTCTTTAAAGTTTTACAAATATTATATTGGCTTGATTTTGGATTTATTAAATACAAATCTACACGTCATAAAATTATTATTAAATTAATTACAGCGTTTACATGTGTTTTCATTGGAATTAGCTGTTTTATAACGATAGCAAATGAAGGCACACAAGCTATGCTATGGTTTACCAAATATTTAGTCGAAAATTATTTGTACGTTGCAATATTATTAATAACCCCAGAACAAAAAACATTTCGTAAATTTTTAGAGCATTTACTCTGGGTAGACGCAGAGTTAAATGCAGATCATTCCTCTTACTATTTAGATGTTAAAATATTGGCATGTTGTGTAGGATCATTCCTGTATAGAATTGTTGTGATAATCATATATTGTTTTAACGATGGCGATTGCTTTATTACATTTTACAAGCAAACTATCTTTACAGTATTTTTTTTGGCTGTTGATGTGCCTACAGTCCTGTATTCTTTCGTGTTTTATGCTACCAAAATCAGATTAATAACTCTGAGAAAACGCATAAGCAATACAAACTTCAACCTGAAAGAAACGCAACTATTATATAAATCTTTGATTGATTCGATTGAAAATGTAAAAAACTCATTTGACCCTATTGTAAGTAAGAAATCTAGTAGAATAATATTATGGAAAAATAAAAATACATTAAGTTTAACAAAATGTTTATTTTAGTATACCGTCGCTTTAATGGCAAATATACCTGATTTGATGATGTCTACATATAGAACAATAAGTGAGATGAAGATGGGAAGGGTAAGTATATAAACAGAAAAAAACAATAATATTTAATTACTAATACTAGTCTTAGTGGTATATAAGTTAGGCCTGAGGCAAACTGCTGGAAGGCACATATAATAGAAAGTGAAAACAACCGCCAATGTTTATCAGCAACTCCGGAAGGCTGGTTGTTGGCCTTTAAAGTATGATTAGTCTCTTTACTTGAAGTTTATCAAGTCGTACCCGGAGTAAATCAGCGTACCACGATGAAACTTAAGATAGAAGACTAAGAGTGATCCAGCAGCTCTGTGCAAAATCGTTCGATCGAGCAAGTTTTCCTAACTTGCTCGATCGAACTTGATCGCCTTGATCATCAGTTATTCATGCCACTTATTGTTGAATACAGTCAAGTGGAAGAAACTGGGAAAACAGTTCGCTCTATAACCATATTAACTGGTAACCTGTAAGCTATTTAGTTTAAACCCTATTAATGTAATTGTAATTATCTATAATCATTTAAAATGTTTCACAAGGCTGCTGTCTATCACCCACTCTGTTTCTTCTGCATATCCATGACAAATGTAAATTTTGCAAATCGGGAAAATTTACTGTTATGTTAACAACAGTACCGTAGACCTCGGATCGACTAAACCTGGTCCAATTCAACCCCAAAAAGATGCCAGTTAACTCTTAACCGCTAAAATATTACCACTTGTCGTATTTCCATGATTTGAAAATATTCTCATCGTCGCCACAGTTAGTATCGGATAAGTGACATTGATTTTTTAAGCCTCGTTTAGTTCCGCGCTCAATTGGAAGGCATAGAGCCAAATTGGCATCAAAAAAGCTTGGTGTGCTAAGCAAGGCAGACGTCACTCTGCTCTCACCTCTGGGCAGGTTCCCCAGCACCCCAGTTTCTTTCTTTTGACGTAACGCAGAGCATCTCGAGTTATCGACGATCAAGCCGTTTCCGATCTGCTTGGACTTGGGTTGACTTGGGCTTTGCGAGAAATTGTTTGGATTAATCTTGACTGCTAAATTTCACCTTCGGACATCTCGTCAATATTTCAAGTTTCATTCGCACTGCCTAGATGTCCGTAAATCCACAACAGAGTGATTTTTAAGACATTTTCTGCCTCGTCCAATTACTCTGTGAAATCAGCTTCCACCAGCGGTTGTTCAATAAAAAAGCGTATCCATTTCTGAAAGGCCGGCAATACACCTGCCAGCCTCCCGGTGTTGTAGAAGTTCATGGGCGGTGGTTCTCACATTCCATCAGCCTCGTGCTAATTTACCATCTATATTATAGAAATATCCAATGATACCTTGTTAAGAAAATTAATATATATTTTTACAGAAAACCGAAATGACGTACGTGGCTGAATTCCTCAATGCTTCAACGTTAATCTATAAAATGTTTGCGCCAGCTCTTGCAGCAGATCTATTATCAAATGAGATTTATAAAATAAAAGTTATTCTACATGACGAGTTATTGGCAGAAGAAGGTTTGTAAACATTCCGAAACACGGAATGACATTTTAATCAATTCAATTAAATTGTTTTTTTTTTTACGTATGTGCCTGCTGTCTTTGGTCTTCATTGTATTCTACATTATTATATGTTCCTTGAGTATATTTCAGGGGACGTGAAATACATTGATTGCTGTTTTGATTGTTTTTTATTTTTATGTTATTAGGGGCAAACGAGCAGGAGGCTTACCTGATGGAAAGCGATCACTACTCTTTTTTTAAGGTTCCTAAATAGTATCGGTTCGGAGAAACCGCCGGCGAAAGCGGGTTCCACAGAGTTGTTGTGCGAGGTAGGAAATGTCTCAAAAATCGCGCTATCGTGGATTTTCGGACACCAAGGTGGTGGGGGTGGAATGCAGAATTTTGTATTATTCAGGAGCCGGGATTAATCCGAACAATTCCTCGGACCATTCTTCGAGAAAAAATCGGTAGAAGATGCAGAGTGATCCAACATCTCTACGCAAAGCCAAGGGATGAAGCTGATTGGAAAGGGCTTGATCGTCGATAATTCGAGCCAATCTGCGATGGGAACGGTCAAATGGAAGGAGCTGGTACTGGGGAGTACCACCTAGAGGTGAAAGCAGTATTCCGTGTCTGACTTTGTGGCTTGTATAGCTTTAGGCGATGGGCCGACGTGAAATACTGTATTGCCTTGCTGAGCACACTGAGCTTTTTTTAAGCCAATTTGTTTTTGCCTTCCAATTGAACGCGGAAATGAACGAGGCTCGAAATATTAAAGCCAGATATTCCGATACTACCTGTAGCGGCTATCGGAATGTTATCAAATAGAGGAGATACGATAAATGGTGATTTTTTTAGAGTTTTACGCGCAAACTTGTGTCTTATTGGGGTTGAAGTGGACTAGGTTTAGTCGGCCCCATTCCGAGATTTTTTTTAATGTAGTCTCGATATCAGACACAAGATTTTTCCGATTCTCTTCGACGTTTCCCGAGAAATATTAGCCCGGCCGGTAAGAAATCATTGACATGCAGAAGAAACAGAGTGGGTAAGGGGCCAAGTTGGATGCCCACATGTGAGTAAGGTAAATTAGAAGATTACCAGCTGAACGACATCGAGGAAAACCGTACTGGCGGTCACTAATCAGCTGATTCTCCTCTAGATACCGCAGGAGATGGCAGTTAATAAGGGACTCCATTACCTGAGAGAGCAAGGAAGTAATGGCTATGGGCCTATGATTGGACGGATCTGAGCTGATGCAAGGAAAGAAGTGCTACGAGAACTGCACTTTGTCGGAATTTAACCTCCGGCATCGCGGTATCACACCGCGGATTGTTGGTGGAGACTTTGCTTGATCATCCAGAGTCGAGTTTAACGCGAAAAGAGAGCCTAAAAGATCAACTTTCTCTTTCGCGGTATGGGAAAATGACTCACCGTCCCTGTGCGGAAATGGAAAGGAAGCCTGACAGAAATTCCCTAAGACAGCCTTCGCGAGAGAACAGAATGCACGCGCCCCTGAATACCATTCTCTCGCCAATTCTGCCAATACACTCCGTCTTCGCCCTAGCAATCACGTTTTTGAGGGAACTAGAGTTATATTTCGTTTTGAATGCGCTGGTATTTACAACACAAGGCGCAAATGCATAAGCCCAGGTTTGATAGCCCACTTTTGGCGTAATGCCGTTTTGCAGAAGCGACCAAACCAAGGCTAGGACTTGCCACTGATGGGTACTGCAGAATAAGGAATGGATAGTTCCATACCTTGAAGCACCACATCGACAACAGAGTCAGTAGCAGCGTTCGGATCATCCGGCGAGAAACAGATCTGTCCCCATGAGTAAGATGCAAAAAAAGCCCACATCCCATCCCAATCTGCTGACTACTGCTGGTGCCACCGAACGTAGCGCTACAGCTACGAGAACGAGAAGCGAGACTGTGAGTACCGCACAACCGGCACTGTACTCCGGACGAGATAGTGGTCTGACGAGTCCAGAGGGGGATCGACGATAATCTGATAGCCATCCGGTTGTGAAGTCAGCAGAAGCTCCAACAGGAAAGGTGTATGATCCTCCACGTCCGGTAATCGCGTTGGCGAGGTAACCAGTTGTATCAAATCATATGCCAAAGCGAAGTCGAGAATAGATCTAGCCGCACGATTAGTGGTGCGTTATCCTAGCCATTCTGTATGATGGGCATTGAAATCGCCCAGAATAATTATATCTGCGGATGAAATCTGCTGCAGCACTGAATCTGTAGCTATTTGGACGTGCTCAACCAGTCGGTCGGTTTCGGAATTACCGCTATGGGACCTTTAAAGGCAAGCAAAGATTTTCGGATGGTCATCGCAGTCTACACGCAGCCAGATAATCGATAGGTCCTGCCCTTCAAGGCTGCCGAGGCGTCGAGAACAGATATCATCTCTGACGTAAACGCATACCCCAGCTCGTGATAAAAAGGAATGTTCCAATTTGTACCCGGGGTACGAAAGAAAAGTCGTATCGGTAGGAGAAGATATCTGGGTCTCAGTTAGAAAGAGCAAGGCCCAGATGGTAGTGAACGGCGTTGTGGTTGAAATTGAGTCCCCTTTTGTTGCAGAAGTCCAAAGCGAGGGTGGTAGGGGGATTTTCCACCGCTGTCGCTGATGGTACCCTCCTGGAGTAAATTAACATTATATTGCACAACCGTCAAGTTTTGTGGGGGAGGCCGATCGGGCCACCGGAACTCTCACTTACCGGACGAGACGCGGTAGCATAGCTACCACTTTACGCCGATTTTAAGTGAGAGAGTGGTACTTCGGCTGTAACCAAGCTGTACAGCGTGGCACTGCCACTATATGATTGCGTTTCTCTGAATCGAAGAACACGTTATACTCACAGATAGTTTTAAAAAGTGTAACGATTTTTGTATTTCTTTTTATTTCATAAATACAATAATATTGTCTTGTTTGTTTTTTGCAAGCGTTTAATTATATGTATGATATATAATCATATGAATTTTCTTTTCAGATGAAAATAAAAAACGAGATTTGAATAGATTTATTAATTATATAGAAGTACGTCCATTCAAATTTAATGTTATCAAAATCATTACCTTGGATGCGACGTTTCCCGTCGCGGTCCTTAATCTATGTATCACGTATTTAATTATATCTTTGCAACTTACACATTTATACTGAAAACCAATTTGCAATTTAACAATAAGTAGATTTATATAAGATTCAGTATGCAATTCATTTTCTGATTATGAACATAAGTATGCGATCGATATTGTTTTCACAATCGTTATTTACTGAGACACCATTCTAATTAGGAAATTGTCACATAGTGTTAAGCAACTAATGGTCGGTAAGGTAATCTCAACCATCAGAGTGGAGGCGAATGTTTGACTTTATATTTACAGTTTGAACTGCACCGTAGCATTAAAGTAAAGAATTTGAAATATGTATAAATAAAGGTAGTTATATTTCAAATTTAATTAATTATCGTTGAATTAATTTATCCTATATTTAAAATATGACATAATTCATGTTCTTCATACAACTGTAATTGACAAACAAAGTGTAATTTTACTTTAATATATTCCTTTTATTTAAATGTAATTTGACGATATTTTTTTATGCAATTAAAAGTTTTATAAATAATATTATTATTTCATTTATACACTTTCCCACTTTTTACTGCTATTACTCTTTCCTAAAAGCCGAGATAGCCCAGTGGTTACAACTCGTGTACCTCAACTGTTGATTGCGGTTTCAAGACCTGCCTGATCGGTTATGATAGTCTTTCAAAATTATGGGTTATCTCCACGCTCTCGGCAATTGCTGTGGTAAACTTTTTACCAATTATTAACCAATAATTTATAAAAATGACATTATTTTATGTAATAAAATAAATCCCTGATAAAGATACACTGATTATAGATCAGCTCAGCTTAGGAATACAAATATTAACTGAGGTTCTTAAATTAAAAAGGAAAATTTACGAATCCAAAATATATATTTGACAAATTGTGTGTTCTGCAGTGAGAAACTTCTTTATTGCTACTGATGTTACAGTAACTGAATTATGTTATTTAGTTTCAGTACTTTACGACACATAATGTTTTTCTTATTATTTCAGTTGATGACTCGTTTTCACGAAACTTTAAGAGAGATTATGAGCCAAATATTTATCAGTTATTCAAAAAAAAAAAACTATTGTACAAAAGCTTCGTTTTAATAGAACCTATAAAAAAAAACTTAAGTTAACATAATATACATAAATGAGAAATTATTTATTGAATAAACTCTTATCTCTATTACATTGATAAAATTATAATCGATCACACATATACATATAAAAAAAAGTATATTGATATAATTTAAACAATTTATTAACTTAACTGGTACAAGTCATATAAAATTTATACAATGCTGTTAAGAAAATATTTATGGCTTTCCAGATATTAAAGCAATTTGCTTAATACATTTTTTCCTTAAACAATTAATGATAGTAAAACGAAAGAAATACAATAGTGAATTTTAGTCTGAGCTGACGTCTGCTTAGTTTATAGTACATAAAAATAAACCATACCGTGATGATTAATGTGAAACCAAAATACCCATCGACTGCAAACTCGCCTCCCGTGCGACCGATATCGAAAAGTCTTCGAGTGTTCTTTACAGTTCTTCAAATATTTTATTCGCTCGATTTCGGATTTATTGAATACAAATCTTCGCGTCATAAATTTATTATTAAAATAATTACAGCGTTCACGTTTGTTTTTATAGTAATTTCATGTTTAATAATGATAACAATTGAAGTCGGAAAGGTCCTTGTCATATCATTTGTAAAATTATTCATTGAAAATAGTTTGTACGTTGCAATATTATTAATGTCGCCACAACAAAAAACATTCCGTAAATTTCTAGAACATTTACTCTGGATCGATGAAAAGTTAAATGCAGATAATTCCTTTTACGATTTAGATGTGAAAATTTTGGTATGTTGCTTAGGATCATACGTGTATAGAATTGGTGTAACGATCGTTTACTGTATTTATGTTGGCGATTGCTTCATAATACTTCACAAGGAAATTATCTTCACAATGTCTATATTGGCTATCGACACACCCATTGTCATATATTACTTCTTGTTTTATGCTACAAAAATCAGATTGGTAACTCTGAGAAAATACGTAAGCAATAATAACATCAACTTGAAAGAAACGCAACTTATATATAAATTTTTGATTGATTCGGTTGAAGATGTAAAGAACTCACTTGACCCCATTGTGAGTACGAAATTTAGTAGAATAATATTATGGTAAAATAACAATACATTAAGTTTAACGAAATGTTTATTTTAGTTTATCGTCACTTTAATGGCAAATATACCTGAATTGTTGATACTAACATACAAAATAATAAGTCAAATTAAAGTGGGATCGGTAAGTACGTAATTACTACTTTTGTACTTAGGTAAGGCTTTTTTATGAAATAGGTGGTTCATCTGATAAAAAGTGAGTACCACTGCCCATGGAAATCTAAAAATTCCCGAATCGTGTCGGAACTGGATCAGCTACTGCAGAGTGGTTGTAACTGGCAGGAGATGCCCCAAAAAATGGCACTGTGTGTGGATGAAATGAGAAATTCTAACATGATGTTCATAGAAAAATTCTGCGCCTGAGATTGGTTGAAACTTGGTGGTAGGGCTTTGTGCAAGCCCGTCTGGGTATGTACCACCCACTCCTTAGTTATTCTACCGCCAAACAACAGTACTCAGTATTGTTGTGTTCCGGTCTGAAGGGTGAGTGAGCCAGTATAACTACAGGCACAAGGGACATAACATCTTAGTTCCCAAGGTTGATGGCACATTGACGATGTAAGGAATAGTTAATAATTCTTACAGAGTCAATGTCTATAGGCGATGGTGACCACTTACCATCAGGTGGCCCATATGCTCGTCCGCCAACCTATACCATAAAAAAAAGAAAAAAAAAACATAATTGTTTGGTAAAAGTCCCGTGAAATATGCAGCAGAACCCAACATCTCAGTGCAAAAGCAATCGATCCACCAGATTGGAAATGGTTTGATCGCCAATAATTCGAGACACTCTAATATATGAATGCTGAATGTAGTCAAATGGAAGAAGCTGGAACTTTTGACCTCCGGCTCAGATATGAGAGCATTCCATGTGATCCGAAGTGTCTTGTAAAGTTTTGGGTGAGGCGATGACGTGAAGTAATGTCTCGCCTTGCGGAGTGCACATTTTTTTTAGTTTTGTATTAGGCTTAACTTTCCAACACACTTGACTACCACAGCTACCAATTGGAACCTCTGAAAAGTATTCCGTGATGTATACTAGTCGTAGTAGTGAGAGGAATGTTCTGAAAATTGGAAAAAAATTCAATGCGGCCGGTATATAAAGTCTCCACCGTGCTATCTGTTGGATAGTACTGAATGTAGTTATTAATATACAGAGGAAACAGTGTAGATGTAGATGTAAATTTTCGGAACAGCCGAATTGATGATTTTTCAGAATGTCATAATATTCACCGTCAACAAACGCCATAATTTGCGTAATTCCCCAGGAAAACTATACGAAAGAAGCATCCAAGATGCGCCTTATGCTCCGCGATCAAAGCCTTTGCTATGTCCAAGCTACAAGCATGTAGCTTCCCTTTTACCTTTGGATTCAATATATATGTATATATAAATTAGATCATCACCAGCCGAGCGATTCCGATGGAAGCCATGCTGGTGGTCGCTAATAAGCTGGCACTCTTCTAGTTACCGCAGGGAGTGACAGCTAATAATGGAATATTAATGTTTTAAAAGTGGTAATGTAAGAAATATTACGGTACTTGGTACATGGTACCATATCGGGATTGAACAATGACTATCAGGTCACCCATTTTCCAGAGTAGCTATTTCAAATAAAATAATATTGGTTCATGACTATTTACTTTAAATTGTTGTGTTTAAAATTTCATGCTTAGTGGAACAGTAATCCTCTACTTTGATAAAAGTTTTATGAACTAAATACCCATATTAACTAGTGAGTTATGTCGTTTATGCGTATGGACTTATTGTAACTTTTGTATTCTAAAATTTTGTATTCTTTAAATAAGTGTTTGGATAATGAAATATAATAATGTTCTTTTACAGAAAAGCGTGTTGGGTTATGCTGCTGAGTTCCTCGCTACTTTAACGTTAATCTTAAAAATGTTTGCGCCAGCTATCGAAGCGGGTTCATTGTCAAAAGAAATTCATAAAATAAAAGTTATTCTGCATGATAAACTACTGCTAGAGGAAGGTAAACATTGTGAAACTTAAAATTACATTTTAATAACTGAAGTTACGTATGGTTCAGCTTGTTTTGCATTTTAATATTTTCTTATCTAATTTTCTTTTTAATTCTTAAAAAGTATTCAGCATCGACGCTGAATTTTTTTTTTAAATTCTTTTTAAAAAAAACATTTACGTCTTTTTTTCTAGTATTGCGGACATGAAATGCATTTAATGCTTTGATAGCATAGATCTATTTTAAACATTTTTTTTTTCAGATGAAAAGAATAAAGAAGATTTGAAAAAAATAATTCATTACATAGAAGTACGTCCATTCAAATTTAACGTTATGGAAATCATTACCTTGGATGCAACTTTCCCCGCCGTGATCCTCAATATCTGTATCACGTATTTAATTATATCGTTGCAACTTACTCATATATACTAAAAACAATTTGCAATTGAACTACAGTAGAACCCCAATTATCCGTACATCGATTATCCGACTATCCGGACTCATTTTTCTAGGCTGTTATTAGTAAAACAATTATTTAAAAATGACGGCGCAACGAGACATGTTATGACAAGTACCTATATTCCCGCCACCGACAGTCATATATATATATTATATGGATAGTCGGGGTCATAGCTTCAATGAAAAGACGTAATTCATTACAAAGATCAATAATAAGTTGTTACCTGTCGGGGTGGGTATAAAGAAACAATATTAGGTTATAAAATTTTTAATGCACAGTAACTTCGTATATACAAACAATTTTTGCTTAGCTAGTTACTTAAGTTACTTGTTACTTCTTATAATGACTATTATATAAAATTATGCCAGCTAGACTCAGCGTGGGTCACTTGGGATAAAAGGCAAGCTTGAAAATTCAATGTTCACTCATCCAAAATTTTAAGGTTGAAAATTAGGCGCCACTGACGAATAAATTAGTTGATGTGGTTTGAAGGAATACACCGTTCGCCAGACCGGTGTAAACGAAATTTATAATATAATTGAAAGGGGGTACATCACCTAAGTTTCCAGCTACACGTGGATACCGTCAACGGCTTAGGGAACAGGCCTGCCGTCCTTGGAGTTGCACCAGCTGCTATCTGGGCACACTCAACCAGGAACCTGGAGCTGTTCACTCTTAATATTTCCATTCAAGAAGTCCACGTGGTGGGTAAATCCGATTTAAAAAAAAAAAACCTCCTGTAATACGAAATATACAGGTTCAATAAGTTAAGCAAATAAGCAAATGATAAATACCTTTAACGAGAGATGTAAGCACGAATTTACCTTCTGGAGGTTCAAAGTCCTGCTTACACAAATTGACGATCTCAACTCCGGAGAACCATTTCAAAGGGTCACTGGAAACCACAATTTACACATGACTACGACTTATCGAATTGCAAACCAATGCATTTAATCAAAAACAAGAATAAAGACTTACAATTTTTTACGAGTCGGTAAACATGATATAAAGTTCTGTCAAACTTCAAAACTTCATTGTTAATATAAATTCTGAAAAGATAACTGCTATTAAAGCACTGAATACTAAACAACCACAAATTAAGAAACTCAATTATTAAGACAACTCACCGATATATTCAGTATATCGAATTAGAAGTTTGGATTCGGTGTGAAGCCGATAGTTCCAAAATTCAAAAAGAACGAAATCGAAAGTTCACGAACCTTTGAAAGGTTAGCGAGTGTGACCAGTATCACTACAAAAATACCCTTAATGAAAAAGGAATGATATCCATAATTAAATCAGGGAAATAATTTTGGAATAATTATTAAAATTAAGAAAAGCCAAATATGAGGAAAAGTAAATTTATCATAACTAGACTCCGACACCTACATCAAAGAACTAACCTTTAAACTGGAAGACAGCTATTAAATTAATCTGAAACGATGTGAAATGACCTCTAATCAAATTTAGCAAAAGAATTAGATGATTAAAATCTTATTTTAATAATTGTTTTAATGTGCCTTTAAAATAAATGCAATTTATTTTATTAATTAAAATTTTAGAAAATGCCAAGTTGAAGCGTTATACTAGCAACACCGATATAAATTAAGTGGGAAATGGGTCAATGGCACGGAATTTAGCGAATTGACACTTTTTTGACGTTTTATATAATTATAAAAATAAGTTAAAATTATGAAAATAATTTTTAATATAACAAAGTTATTTCGAAACTAAATTTTAAATTACATAGGTATTTTGTAATTAATTATTGTCTATAGTTATAGTTCTTAACGAACTCACTACATATTTAAAAAAATATTAAATCTTAAATATTGTTTGATTTGCTTCGAAGCTTCGAATTGATTCGGATAATCGGGGTCAGTAGCACCCCGATTATCCGGTATAGGTTATACTGTATAGTGGTTATACCGGGGTTCTACTGTATAGATTTACATTCGGTATTCATACAGATTTTCTGTACAAATACACACAGTCGTTATTTACTGAAGAATTTATACTTATTACTGTTAAGAAATTTATATTTTTCAAGCTATTAATGATGAAAGTGCGTCATGGTATTTAAAGTATAGATTACGAAACATGTATTAAAGAATTTTCCCTCCTTTTTCTAATCAGCTTACAATTACCTTGATGAAATTAATATCGATCCCACACACCTGTAACGGAAGAAGTATGTTGATAGTAAATATAATCAGTATATATACTTAAATGGAACAATAATTAATATAAAATGTATAACGTTGACAAGGAAGTATTTATTGCTTTTCATATATAAGTAATTTGATTAATATTTTTTTGTATAAACAATTTACTATAGTGAACCGTCATCCACTACAATATAAAATTTTATTCTAAGCTGACGTCTGTGTCGTATTATAATCTTTATACAAATAAATATATGTATTAAAATAAAATACATAATGATGAATGTGAACCTAAAATACTCGTCGACTTCAAACTCGCTTTCCGTTCGACCGATATCGAAAAGCCTTCAAGTTTTCTTTAAAGTTTTACAAATATTATATTGGCTTGATTTTGGATTTATTAAATACAAATCCACACATCATAAAATTATAATTAAATTAATTACAGCGTTTGCGTGTGTTTTCATTGGAATTAGTTGTTTTATAACGATAGCAAATGAAGGCACACAAGCCCAAGTACTGTGGTTTCTCAAATATTTAGTCGAACATTTTTTGTACGTTATAATATTATTAATAACCCCAGAACAAAAAACATTCCGTAAATTTCTAGAGCATTTACTCTGGGTAGACGCAGAACTAAATGCAGATAATTCTTCTTACTATGTGGAATTTAAAATAATGGCATGTTGTATAGGGTCATACCTTTATAGAATTTTTGTAATGATCATGTATTGTACTAATGATGGCGATTGCTTCATTATAATTTACAAGCAAATTATTTTTACAATATTTTTATTGTCTCTTGATGCGCCTACAGTCCTGTATTCTTTCTTGTTTTATGCTACCAAAATCAGATTAATAACTCTAAGAAAACGCATAAGCAATACAAACTTCAACCTCAAAGAAACGCAACTATTATATAAATCTTTGATTGATTCGGTTGAAAATGTAAAAAACTCATTTGACCCTATCGTAAGTAAGAAATTTAGTAGAATAATATTATGGAAAAATAAAAATACATTAAGTTTAACAAAATGTTTATTTTAGTATACCGTCGCTTTAATGGCAAATATACCTGATTTGATGATGTCTACATATAGAATAATAAGTGAGATGAAAATGGGAATGGTAAGTATATAAATAGAAAAAACAATAATATTTAATTACTAATACTAGTCTTAGTGGTATAAAGGTTAGAACTGAGGCAAACTACTGGAATGTACATATAATAGAAAGTGAAAACAACCGCCAATGTTTATCAGCAACTCCGAAAGGCTGGTTGTTGGCCTTTAAAGTATGATTAGCCTCTTTACTTGAATTTTATCAAGTCGTACCCGGAGTAAATCAGCGTACCACAATGAAACGCAAGAAAGAAGACTAAGAGTGATCCAGCAGCTCTGTGCAAAATCGTTCGATCGAGCAAGTTTTCCTAACTTGCTCGATCGAACTTGATCGCCTTGATCATCAGTTATTCATGCCACTTAT
This sequence comes from Vanessa cardui, assembly GCF_905220365.1. NCBI lineage: Eukaryota > Metazoa > Arthropoda > Insecta > Lepidoptera > Nymphalidae > Vanessa > Vanessa cardui. The sequence continues at coordinate 9,821,534 of NC_061143.1, forward strand.
TGTTGAATACAGTCAAATGGAAGAAACTGGGAAAGCAGTTCGCTCTATAACCATATTAACTAGTAACCTGTAAGTTATTTAGTTTAAACCCAATTAGTGTTATTGTAACTCTTGGCATCGAAGTCATCATTTAAAATGTTTCACAAGGCTGCTGTCTATCACCCACTCTGTTCCTTCTGCATTCCATGAGAAATGTAAATATTGTAAATCGGGAAAATTTACTGTTATGTAAACAACAGTACCGTAGACCAATCAACCCCAAAAAGACGCAAGATTGCGCTTAACCGCTCAAGTATTACCATTTGTCGTATTTCCATGATTTAAGAACATTCCTATCATCGCCACAGTTAGTACCGGATAAGTGGCATTGATCTTTCAAGCCACGTTTAGTTCCGCGCTCAATTTGAAGGCATAGCCAAGTTGGCATAAAAAATGCTTGGTGTGCTAAGCAAGGCAAGGCAAGGCAAGGCAAGTTTTTCTCGTCACTTTGTCCTCACCTCTGGGCGGGTTCCCCAGCACCCGTTTCTTTCTTTTGACGTAACGCAGAGCGTCTCGAGTTATCGTCGATCAAGTCGTTTCCGATCTGCTTGAACGTTCGGCTTTGCGAGAAATTGTTTGGATTAATCTCGGCTACTGAATTTCACCTTAGGACATCTCGACAATATTTCAAGTTCCAACCGCACTACCTAGATAAAATGAAATTATCAAAGAAAATTAAGATTTAATACCTTCTCTGCCTCGTCCAAATACTTACTACCTTGTTAAGAAAATTAATATATATTTTTACAGAAAACCGCAATGATGTACGTGGCTGAAATCCTCAATGTTTCAACGTTAATCTATAAAATGTTTGCACCAGCTTTTGCAGCAGATCTATTATCAAATGAGATTTATAAAATAAAAGTTATTCTACATGACGAGTTATTGGCAGACGAAGGTTTGTGTAGTATTCATTGTAATTTAATTAAATTGTTTGTTTTTGAGGGTCTCCATATCCAAAATGGAGGCCGTCCTATTCCACGGTCCACGGAAGGGACCCCCACGAGGGGCGAGTATCACCGTCCGCACGGTGACCAGTGTGCCGGCCCAGAGGTTCATCAACGCCGCCGCCGCTCTCGTCCGACTTCTTCCGAATATCCCCCATATTCGGAAGAAAATTCGGCATAGTGAGGTCGATGGCGCTGTACGGTGCCCCGATCTGGGTAAACGCTCTCTCCGCTGACAATCGGGCCCTGCTGCGGAAGCCGCAGAGGGTCATAGCGGTGAGAGGCATCAGAGGGTACCGTACGGTGTCGTGGACCGCGGCGACACTTCTCGCGGGCAATTCGCCCTGGGACCTCCAGGCGGAGGTTTACCGGTTCCGGGTCGAGGCAAGGAACTGCGGCGACCGTCCAGGGTCGGCGGAGGTCGGGTGGATCAAGGCTTTAGCCCAGCAAGCCCTGATGGCAGGAGGACCTGGGGTCACTCACGGCGGGCACACCCCGTAGCATAGTACCCCGATAATCACCCCTAGGTGTTGGATGCTCGCATAGGCGGGTCAACCGTCAGGGCGTCACGATAGCATGCGTAAGCGATCCCATGGCACCCGTTGTAAGGTGGAGAGGGTACCGCTAGTTTTTAAGTGGGTAAACCCGGTGGATCTGGGTACACTCGGCGTCCAGGGAATAGGGGAGTTCCACACACCCCCCCACCTTCCATCACGTGCGGGAAGCGCGTCAAGCTTTTTCCAGCGAGAAAAAAAAGGTTTCATAGCTCACATTCGGCGTGATGCCGTTTTGCATAAGCTATCAAACCAAGGCTGGGACTTGCCACCGATGGGTACTGCAGGGTAAGGAATGAATAGTTCCATACCAGTTCCATCAGTAGCAGCGTTTGTACCATCCGGCGAGAAAGAAATTTGCCCCCATGGGTAAGACACAAAAAGAGACCGCATTCCATCCACATTTGCTGACTACTGCTGCGCCGCGAGTGTAGCTGTAGCGCCACACTCGGCGGCACCCAACGAAGCGAGGCTGTGAGTACCGCACAACCGGCACTGTACTTCGCACGAGACAGTGGTCCGACGAGCCCAGAGGGAGATCACCGATAAACTGATAGGATCCGGATCATCCGGATGCGAAGTCAGCAGAGGGTCCCACAGGGAAGGTGTGTGATCCTCCACATCCGGTATTCGCGTTGGCGAGTTGACCAGTTGTGTCAGATCATATGCTATAGAGAATTCGGAGGGCAGCCTGGGCATCCCTGCTCAGGTGGTGTACGTCCTGAGCATGGATGCCCAGAGAGGGATTCTCCACCGCTGTCGGTGATGGTACGCTCGTGAGAGCGAGGTACTACCCCGGGCGTGCCGGCCCATTCGGCTGTAACCCGAAGGTATACAGCGTGGCACTGCCTCTATATGATCACGTTTCTCTGAATCGAAGAACACGTTATACTCACTGATAGTTTTAAAAGTGTAATGATTTTTCTGTTTCTTTTTAATAAATACAACAATATTGCCTTGTTTGTCTGTTTACAAGCGTCTAAATATCATGTAAATTTTCTTTTCAGATGAAAGTAAAAAACGAGATTTGAATAGATTTATTAATTATATAGAAGTACGTCCATTCAAATTTAATGTTATCAAAATCATTACCTTGGATGCGACGTTTCCCGTCGTAGTCCTTAATCTCTGTATCACGTATTTAATTATATCTTTGCAACTTACACATTTATACTGAAAACCAATTTGCAATTTAACAATAAGTAGATTTATATGAGATTCAGTATGTAATCTCATTTTCTGATTATGAACATAAGTAAAGTATGCGATCGATATTGTTTTCACAATCGTTATTTACTCAGACACCATTCTAATTAGGAAATTGTCACATAGTGTTAAGCAACTAATGGTCGGTAAGGTGATCTCAACTATCAGAGTGGAGACGACTGTTTGACCTTAAATTTACAGTTTGAACTACACCGTAGCATTAAAGTAAAGAATTTGAAATATGTATAAATTAAGGAAGTTATATTTCAAATTTAATTAATTATCTTTGAATTAATTTATCCTATATTTAAAATATGACATTATTCATGTTATTCGTACAACTGTAATTGACAAACAAAGTGTAATTTTACTTTAATATATTCCTTTAATTGAAATTTAATTAGACGATATTATTTTTTTATGTAATTAAAAGTTTTATAAATAATAGTATTATTTCATTTATACACTTTCCCACTTATTACTGCTATTACTCTTTCCTAAAAGCCGAGATGGCCCAGTGGTTACAACTCGTGTATCTTAACTGTTGATTGCGGTTTCAAGACCTGCCTGATCGGTTAGGATAGTCTTTCAAAATTATGGGTCATCTCCACGCTCTCGGCAATTGCTGTGGTAAACTTTTTACCAATTATTAACCAATAATTTATAAAAATGACATTATTTTATGTAATAAAATAAATCCCTGATAAAGATACACTGATTATAGATCAGCTCAGCTTAGGAATACAAATATTGACTGAGGTCCTTGAATTGAAAAAGGAAAATTTACGAATCCAAAATACATATGTATTTGACAAATTGTATGTTCTGCAGTGAGAAATTTCTTTATTGCTACTGGTGTTACAGTAATTGAATTATGTTATTTAATTTCAGTACTTTATGACGAAGAATAGTTTTTCATATTATTTCAGTTGATGACTCGTTTTCACGAAAGTTTAAGAGAGATTATGAGCCAATTATTTATCAATTATTCAAAAAAAATACTATACAAAAGCTTCGTTTTAATAGAACCTATAGAAAAAAAACTTCAGTAAACATAATATACATGAATGATAAATTATTTATTGAATGAAGTCTTATCTCTATTATATTGATAAAATTATAATCGACATACACATACAACAAAAAAGTATATTGAAATAATATAATTAATTCATTAACTTAACTGGTACAAGTTATATAAAATTTATACAATGCTGTTAAGAAAATATTTATGGCTTTCCAGATATTAAAGCAATTTGCTTAATACATTTTTTCCTTAAACAATTAATGATAGTAAAACGTCAGAAATACAATAGTGAATTTTACTCTGAGCTGACGTCTGTTTAGTTATAGTACATAAAAATAAACCATATCGTGATGATTGATGTGAAACCAAAATACCCATCGACTTCAAACTCGCCTCCCGTGCGACCGATATCGAAAAGTCTTCGAGTGTTCTTTACAGTTCTTCAAATATTATATTCGCTCGATTTCGGATTTATTGAATATAAATCTTCACGTCATAAATTTATTATTAAAATAATTACAGCATTCACGTTTGTTTTTATAGTAGTTTCTTGTTTAATAATGATAACAATTGAAGTCGGAAAGGTCCTTGTCATAGCATTTGTAAAATTATTCATTGAAAATAGTTTGTACGTTGCAATATTATTAATGACGCCACAACAAAAAACACTCCGTAAATTTCTAGAACATTTACTCTGGATAGATGCAAAGTTAAATGCAGATAATTCCTTTTACGATTTAGATGTTAAAATTTTGTTATATTGCTTAGGATCATACGTGTATAGAATTGGTGTAACGATCGTTTACTGTATTTATGTTGGCGATTGCTTCATAATACTTCACAAGGAAATTATCTTCACGATGTCTATATTGGCTATCGACACACCCATTGTCATATATTACTTCTTGTTTTATGCTACAAAAATCAGATTGGTAACTCTGAGAAAATACGTAAGCAATAATAACATCAAATTGAAAGAAACGCAACTTATATATAAATTTTTGATTGATTCGGTTGAAGATGTAAAGAACTCACTTGACCCCATTGTGAGTACGAAATTTAATAGAATAATATTATGGTAAAATAAAAAACATTAAGTTTAATGAAATGTTTATTTTAGTTTATCGTCACTTTAATGGCAAATATACCAGAATTGTTGATACTAACATACAAAATAATAAGTCAAATTAAAGTGGGATCGGTAAGTACGTAATTACTACTTTTGTACATAGGTAAGGCTTTTTTTATGAAATAGGTGGTTCATCTGATAAAAAGTGAGTACCACTGCCCATGGAAATCTGAAAATTCCCGTATCGTGTCGGAATTGGATCAGCTGCTGCAGAGTGGTTGTAAGAGGCAGGAGATGCCCCAAAAAATGGCACTGTGTGTGGATGAAATAAGAAATTCTAACATGATGTTCATAATAAAATTCTGCGCCTAAGATTGGTTGAAACATAATTGTTTGGTAGAAGTCCCGTGAAATATGCAGCAGAACCCAACATCTCAGTGCAAAAGCAATCAATCCACCAGATTAAAAATTGTTTGAACTATGTATCTACCAATTAAATCCAGAAGACAACTTGGTAACCTAATTGCTTACAATATTAATAATTATTTTATGTGTAATATTACCAAGGATCATATATATAATAAAAATAATAACCTAATTTACATTAACAATGACAAAAGTAAGGATATTAAAATTCATAGTTTAAACTGAATAAAATAACAAAACCTATGCCCTCTTACTTAAATATTATACATCAAAATATACAGGGCATAGGTGGCAAAGATCATGAAATAGAATTATTTTCAGAAAATTACAAAACTCATGTATTTTGTTTCACAGAGCATTGGATTAAGTTTTGACATATTTAATATCCCAAACTTTAAATTGTCAAGTACATTCGTAAGAGGGAATGCTATTCGCGGTGGCTCATTAATATTAGTACGGAATGATATCATTTGTAAATCTCGAAAAGATATTGTGGCTCTCTCTGTCGAACGTACTATCGAATTATCCTGCGTGGAATTTCCGCAGTACATTATAGTATGCGTGTACTGGTCCCCATCGGGAGATTTTTGCTTATTTGAGACCACTATGGAGGATGTTCTTAAAAAGATAAGCGAAAGTAATAAATATATAATTGTATGTGGCGACTTTAACGTAGACTTATTAAAAGCTACTTCGCTGAGTGTTCGATTAGTCACATTGTTTAGGTCATTTAATTTAACGCACCGAGTTAATGAACCAACACGAATAACCAACGATACTTCTACGTGTATTGACAATGTGTTTTGTGACTGTGTAATATATGAATTTTCAATTATAAATAATTTAACTTCTGGTCACTGTGGTCAGAAGTTTTCTTAAGAACACAAAGAAATTATTCATTCAAAAAAAAATAATGTACAGGCCAATAACGGCTCATAAAGTAAACTGTTTTAAAGATATTGTAGCGTGTAAATTAGCTTATTTAGATCTAACGACACAAGATCCAAATGAACTTTATAATTCATTTTTTGAATTAATATTAATAGAATTTAATAAAATATTCAAAATGAAATCATTTTATAATAATACAAAATTGAAGTTTAGTGACTGGGCTACTATTGGTATATATAAAAGTAGAAATAAATTATACGACCTATATGGTATGAAGCAGTGGAATCAAAACGAAGCCTTTCTAGGATATGTCAATAAATATTCCAAAATATTTAAAACAGTATGTATTTATGCTAAGTATTTATACATAAAGAACAAAATTTTGACTTCCGATAATAGAATAAAGGCCACTTGGGACATTATTGGAAGTGTTAGTGGAAAACCTAAAAAGGAAAGTATACCTATCAAATTAAACACAGGCTGTAAATACACAAATTCTGATTTGGAAGTTGCAAATTTATTTGAAATATTTTTTGATAACATACCTAATAAAATAACATCTCATTTAAAATCATCTACATTAGATGCAGCTAGATTATTAAATAAACATGTTTCTAAATGCGTTATTGATTTTTCTTTTGAAACAGTTTCTGCAATAGATGTTATAAAAGTTTTTAAAACACTCAATATTAAAAAAACTAACGACGTATGGGGCATTTCGGTAAAATTCATAAATAACATCATACACGATATTGCTCCGTATATAGCAGTAATTTTTAACAAGAGTTTGGACACGGGTTCATTTCCTGACTTGTTAAAATGTAGTAAAGTCTTACCATTTTTTAAGAACGGAAATAGGAGCGATCCCAGTAATTACAGGCCTATTTCAATACTCCCATCTTTAAGTAAAATTTTCGAAAAAATTATTTTAAATCAACTTCTTATCCATTTTGGTACAAATAAAATTTTTCATAGTGAGCAATTTGGTTTTACAAGAGGTCGATCAACAACAGATGCGGGAATTGCGCTTCTTAAGCATATTTACGATGCTTGGGAGAAATCACAGAATGCTATTGGAGTATTCTGTGATTTATCTAAAGCATTTGATTGTGTAGAACACGAGACGCTTCTTTATAAGCTCAAATATTACGGCGTTAAAGGTAGGGCTCTTGATCTCATTGCTTCATACTTAAGTCAAAGAATCCAGCAAGTTTTCATTAATGGAATAAAGTCTACTGGATCTACGCTAAAAATGGGTGTTCCACAAGGTTCAATTTTGGGTCCCTTTCTATTCCTAGTATAATTCCTATATATAAATGACCTTCCTTTCTTTGTTAAAGGTATTTGTGATATAGTATTGTTTGCTGACGATACTTCACTGATTTTTAAGGTTGATAGGAAAAAAACTGACTATGACGATGTGAACGGTGCCTTATCACAGATACAAGATTGGTTTAATGTAAATAATTTATTTTTGAATACTCAAAAAACAAAATGTGTAGTTTTTACCCTACCCAATGTTAGAAAGCAAAATTATAATATATCTTTAAGCGGTGGCCCGCTTGATGTAGCCGATACTACCGTGTTCTTGGGAATAGAATTGGATTCCAGACTTCAGTGGAGTCCCCATTTGTCGTCCCTAACAGGGAGACTCAGCTAGCGGTTAAAAAAGTTAGACAACTAACTGATATTGATACCGCTCGTTTAGTTTATTTTGGTTATTTTCACAGTATTATGTCATATGGCATATTACTTTGGGGTAACGCTGCAGACATTTAATCTGTCTTTATTTTACAAAAGAGAGCAATTCGGTTTATTTATAATCTTGGAGCTAGAGACTCTCTTCGGGATGTTTTTAACAGAGTAGGAATACTCACTGTTGCGTCGCAATATATTTACAACAATATCATGTACATTCACAGTAACATTGATAACTTTGATAAAATCAGTGATAATCATTGTATATGCACTAGAAGTAAGGATAATCTTATAACGCCAAGTTTCCGACTCCGCAAAGTCAATAAATCTTTCTTGGGGCAAGGTATCCATTTCTATAATAAAATTCCACAGACATTTTTAACTTTGCCGTCTCGTAAATTCAAATCGTTTGTAAAGGATACATTGGTAAAAAAGGCGTATTATTCGATACAAGATTTTGTGGATGATAAAGAAGCGTGGAATTAATACCTGTTGACTTCCAGGCAGGATATATTAATTTAATAATTGTATTAACTTAAAAATTAACTAACATGACTGTATTTTTTTAAATGTTGAAAAAGAGTAACTACTGAGTTTCTTGCCGGTTCTTCTCGGTAGAATCTACTTTCCGAACCGGTGGTAGCTTCACTTAATTGTCAAATGACGATTCAAAAGTGCTAATATATGAATGCTGAATATAGTCAAATGGAAGAAGCTGGAACTTTTGACCTCCGGCTCAGATATGAGAGCATTCCATGTGAGCCGAAGTGTCTTGTAAAGTTTTGGGTGAGGCGATGACTTGAAGTAATATCTCGCCTTGCGAAGTGCACATTTTTTTTAGATTTCTATTAGGCTTAACTTTCCAACTCACTTGGCTACTACAGCTACCAATTGGAATCTATGAAAAGTATTCCGTGCTGTATACTAGTCGTAGTAGTGAGAGGAATGTCTCTCATCATCATGTTCCCGAAAAATTTCAATGCGGCCGGTAGAGCAAGTCTCCACCGTGCTATCTTTTGCATAGTACTGAATATAGTTATTAATATAGAGAAGAAACAGTGTAGATGTAGATGTAAATTTTCGGAACAGCCGAATTGATGATTTTTCAGAATGTCACAATATTCACCGTCAACAAACGCCATAATTTGCGTAATTCCCCAGGAAAACTATACGAAAGAAGCATCCAAGATGCGCCTTATGCTCCGCGATCAAAGCCTTTGCTATGTCCAAGCTACAAGCATGTAGCTTCCCTTTTACCTTTGGATTCAATATATATGTATATATAAATTAGATCATCACCAGCCGAGCGATTCCGATGGAAGCCATGCTGGTGGTCGCTAATAAGCTGGCACTCTTCTAGTTACCGCAGGAAGTGACAGCTAATAATGAAATATTAATGTTTTAAAAGTGGTAATGTAAGAAATATTGCGGTACTTGGTACATGATACCATATCGGGATTGAACATTTACTATCAGGTCACCCATTTTCCAGAGTAGCTATTTCAAATAAAATAATATTGGTTCATGACTATTTATTTTAAATTGTTGTGTTTAAAATTTCATGCTTAGTGGAACAGTAATCCTCTACTTTGATAAAAGTTTTATGAACTAAATACCCATATTAACTAGTGAGTTATGTCGTTTATGTGTATGGACTTATTGTAACTTTTGTATTCTAAAGATACTCCGTTTAAAAAATTTTAAATAAGTGTTTAATGGAATATAATAATGTACTTTTACAGAAAAGCAAGTTGGGTTATGCTGCTGAGTTCCTCGCTACTTTAACGTTAATCTTAAAAATGTTTGCGCCAGCTATCGAAGCGGGTTCATTGTCAAAAGACATTCATAAAATCAAAGTTATTCTGCATGATAAATTACTGCTAGAGGAAGGTAAACATTGTGAAACTTAAAATTACATTTTATTTACTGAAGTTACTTATGGATCAGCTTGTTTTGCATTTCAATATTTTCTTATCTAGTATATATTCTTTTTTAATTCTTAAAAAGAATTCAGCTTCGACGCTGAATTTTTTTTCTTGAAAGAAATCATTTACGTCTTTTTTTCTAGTATTGCGGACTTGAAATGCATTTAGTACTATGATAGCTTAGATCTATTTTAAACATATTTTTTTTCAGATGAAAAGAATAAAGAATATTTGAAAAAATTAATTCATTACATAGAAGTACGTCCATTCAAATTTAACGTTATGGAAATCATTACCTTGGTTGCGACTTTCCCTGCCGTGATCCTCAATATCTGTATCACGTATTTAATTATATCGTTGCAACTTACTCATATATACTAAAAACAATTTGCAATTTAACTACAGTAGAATCCCGATTATCCGTATATCGATTATCCTATTATCCAGACTCATTTTTCTAGGCTGTTATTAGTAAAGCAATTATTTAAAAATGACGGCGCGACGAGACATGTTATGACAAGTACCTACATTCCCGCCACCGACAGAGCACTTCCGTTCTGATTTGTTTGCGGGATAGTCGGGGTCTTAGCCTCAATGAAAAGACGTTATTCATTACAAAGATCAATAATAAGTTATTTCGAAACTAAATTTTAAATTACATAGCTATTTTGTAATTAATTGTTATCTATAGTTATAGTTCGTAAAACCACTACATATTTAAAAAATATTAAATCTATATACTTATAATAAATCTGTAGGGAGGTCAATTCTGTACATGAAATATTTTTCATGGCAAAAATGCAATCAGTAAAATTGTTGTCTGTCTGTCTGTCTGTCCGTATAACCGCTATAGAAACAAAAACTACTCGACGGATTTTAACGAATCTTGGTACAATTATTTTTCATACTCCTGAGCTGGTTATAGGATACTTTTCATCACGCTACAGTCAATAGGAGCAGAGCAGTGCAGGGAAATGTCGGGAAAACGGGAGAAGTTACTCCATATTTTAAGGTTCCATCGCGTGTAAAACCTTAATGGTTAAAGCTACATAGAAATTGCATGTTACGGAAATGTTCTCCTTAAAATTATATAAAAAATATCCCTTGACAGCCTTTGTCTATCTTTTATGGTTGACTCACAATAACACGTGTCACTCCCAATAGCTTAGTAGTTCCAAGCTTTCTGATTATAGTTGTCTATTCCTACGTTTAAAACACTCTTAATCATCCCAAATTTAAAAGTTAACAGTATTAACAATATAATAAAAAAGAAGGATAGAAATCGGTAGAGAAACACCAAAGTTATACATTAAATACGATAATAATAAAGCTATCGCACGTGAATACTAAATCTATACTAATGTTGTCTCAAATTTTCGCGATTATTACACATTTAAATAAAACTAGTTATAACGGATTTTTAATCGCGTATATTAATTATTTTGGACATCCCGACGTTTCGAGCACTTTACAGCGTTCGTGGTCACGGGTAGACTAAGGTGGCATTTGTCTATTTGAAGAACAAAGAAATATTATTTGCAACTAACGCCAACGATTTCTCAATTGGTATCTTGAGTAACGTTCCGGTTGCCCGCAGAAGGCACTGACTGTATCTTTAGGTCTTGCAGTCTGTTGGATTTGGGATTTTAAATTTTTAATAAGTGGATCCCAGGTGTTAGAAAGTCTCCAACCATCTTCTCTATTGAAGTTCGGATGTTTTTGAATTTCAATAGCCTCGCGTATCATTCTAGGAATGGATCTGTGTTCTTTAGCGAGGATCTGTGGTTTATCAAATCGGATAAAATGGTTACGTTTATCCAGAGCATGTACACAGACTGCAGACTTTGAAGAACGCCTATTTTTGACATCTCCTATATGTTCCTTGACCCTGGTACCGATACTTCTCTTTGTTTGGCCTATGTAAGATAAACCAAAATAATTAATATACGCGATTAAAAATCCGTTATAACTAGTTTTATTTAAATGTGTAATAATCGCGAAAATTTAAGACAACATTATGTGAACCTGTACGGACTGGAAACATCAAATAAAATTCTCCGCTTGGAGTACCTAAAAGTCAAACATGTCCGATTCGTAACGTCCATGAACTTCCTGAAAAGATGCCGTGACAATAATCTTATTCCGGTTTGTGTAAGGATCACACCTAAGAAGGACATAAAGCATGGTGATAAAATACTCAATCAGGCAAGTAAGAAATTATTGTTGCAACTCATCCGAGAACATCGATTTGACGCGCGACGGTTAACTGATCAAATTGACAACCTAAGTAAAGAACTCGAGTCGCGATTATCAAAAACAGATTGGCAAAAATGCTGCGATTTTACTAATAAACGAGCCGCTACAAAATATAATAACTTAAAATTAAAACAAATAAAAAAAGTTCGAAAAACTCAGCAGAGTAAAATCAAATTATAAAAATTTCAATAATGGCAACACCGGGGAAATTCAAAAACCTGCGCGTACGTCACTTGTCAATCTGTCAAAACAAAGTTTAAATGAATCGACTATTGTTTTTTTTTTGCGCTTGCGTTAGCTTTGGTTGACACACGTGTTAGTGAGATATCTGTGTTATAATAATCATTTTGTGTTGTTCTTTCAATAAATTTTAGTGCAAATAGTTAATTTATATGGTTTTTGGGTTTTACTAACATTATTAGGTTACGGTAAGTGTTAATTTACTATTATTGTTTTCATATATTAGTTGGTAAGTTACAGTAGTTAAGAATGGATGTTGATCCCCCTCCTGAACCTCCTGATCCCGGGGGTTTTGAAACACCTATTGAAGTGACTAAATCCTCGGCTCGTAAACGTTCTGGGGATAAGTCCTCTGTTTCTCCCGATCCCTCCTCCAAAAAAAACAGTCATTCATCCTACCACTGCAAATCCTTCCATCCAGACTGTGTATGTCAATCCCGCTTATACCGATGGTGCTAAAAGTTACGCTGAGGACGATAAGGGCCCCTTCATTGTCCATGTCTCCCGAGAAGTCGCTGACCCAGCCGCAGGTAACTCAATACGTGCTATTAAATTCGGACTATTCCTACTCAAGCACAAAATTGGCTCTATAGTTAATGATGGGGTCAAAAATGTAGGTCGTAATAAAATTGAAGTCCAGTTTTCCACTGCTCAATCGGCTAACAATTTCTTAAAAAACCCTGTATTAGATTTGTGTAAATATAAAGCAACTTTACCAACTTATAATATTACACGAATGGGTCTAGTCAAGGGCGTTCCGGTTGACTGGTCTATGGAGGACCTTATAGAATCTATTGAACTTCCTCACGGTTGTGGGGAAATAATAAAATTGAGGCGATTGAACCGCAAAACCGTCAATGAAGGAGTTGTGTCCTGGATCCCAACTTAGTCAGTTGTGATAACTTTTAAGGGTCAAATTCTCCCTAGTAAAATTTATTCCTACCATACCTCCCTTCCTGTGGAAACCTATAATCTACCTACTATCATTTGCCTGAACTGTTGCCGTTATGGCCACATCAAGACTCAATGCAGATCCACTCCCAGATGTTATAAATGTTCCCAATCTCACACAGGTGAGTTGTGTGAGGTTACAAAAGACAATTCTACATGCCTTCACTGTTCTGGTAGACACTTTGCTACAGATAAGGATTGTCCGGAGTATTCGCGACAGCACTCAATAAAGATTGTTATGTCCCAGGATAACATCTCGTACATGGAGGCAGCCTCTCGCTTCCCAAACGTCCGCAGATCATACGCTGAGATCGCAAAAGAGATGTTCTCCCCTCCTTTGTATACTCCGCCAAGCCCTAGATCTCCCTCTATCCCTCCATCTAAATCCACCCCTCCTCCTAATAGATCATATAGACAGACCATCTACCGTTCTCCTTCCCCTAGAGTTTCTAGGAAAGGGGTACGATAAACATGCCCACCAAGCTATAGTTGGTAATTGCTCCTCCTCGTCTCCAAATGGTTGTGCTCTGAATGCTGGTAACCCCTCCCCTCCTTATAACAATCCCAACTTATTAGAACTATTAATCAAACTCTCCTAAACATCCTTAGCACATGTAATGAAATTCCTCTACCGTCCAACGTTGCCAATGATCTAACTCAACTTTTCAATATTGTTATTAATGGCCCCAGTCAGATTCCTTCAATGGAACTGTAAAAGTGTCCGTCATAAGAAACCTGACCTCCTCTCCCTTATTAATTCTTATAAACCTGTCATTGTTGCCCTCTCTGAGACATGGTTGATTCCCGGTTCCCGTTTTCGGATTCCGGGTTTTTCCTGTTTTAGGGATGACAGAAATGACGAGTATGCAGGTTGTGCCATCCTGATCAGGCACTCTATCCCCTTCTCCCAAATTCCTCTTCCTCCTTTTAGCCAGCATATCAATGCCGTGGCTATAAAGGCCTTCAATATTTCCTTTTTATCGCTTTACATTCCTCATCCTAACCCTTCTCTTGCTCCTGATTTACTCTCCATTTTCTCTTCTCTTCCATGCCCCATTCTTGTTATGGGGAATTTTAACTCCCACCATACATTATGGGGCTCCTATTACTGTGATGGATTTGCTCCCGTGTTGGTGGATATTGCTGAGGATGTAAATTTATGCATTCTTAACGATGGCTCGCCGACTCGTAGAGTCTACCCAAATCAGAATCCTCGTTCCGCTGTTGATCTAACCCTATCATCTCCCTCCCTTTCCTCACAAATATCCTGTAATATCCTCCCATCAGCATTTGGAAGTGACCATTTCCCTATCCTTCTGTCACTTAATAACAGATCCTTCTCGCTCATCAAATCATCCTTACTCCTAAAATATAGACTTAAGAACGTTAATTAGTTAGCATACTCTAACTCTGTTGATGCCATGTTAGACTCCTTCCCTGACTTTGTGAATGATGAAAATATTTTTGCCTGCTATGAACTTTTTCTTAATGCAATCAAGTCCTCCGCTGATACCCATTTTCCCTTAAAAAATGTTAATAAAAAGACTTTGCTTTCCCCTCCTTGGTGGGATGAGGAATGTAATGTCATGGTCCAACAGAGATCTGAAGCCGAAGAGTCATACACAGTCTCTATGACTCTGACTGAATTTCATCAAATATCATTATTAATTATAATTCAAATATATTGATGCCAAAGTTAAAAGATTTTTTTCCAAAAAGAAAAAGCAGGGTTGGACCAACTTCTGTGAATCCCTCAATCCTCGGTCTCCACCTCAATTAGTTTGGACAAACCTTAAAAAATTTCGTCATTCCCTTAACTCAGAAAATCCAAATGCCAATAATCCCTCCATGTGGTTGAATGATTTTGCTTCCAAGCTTGCACCTCCTTTTGTACCATGCCAGGATAGCTTTTTAACGTGGCAACCAACATCTACATTGGATGATATGGATAGCCCATTTACTCTGTCAGAGCTCCATACAGCTTTAAAGGGACTTAAGGACTCGTCACCCGGGGAAGATGGCGTTCCCTACTCTTTTATAATTAACCTTAGTGATAAAGCTAAATGCGTCTATCTGAGCTTGATCAATGCTTTTTTCTCAGCAGGAATCGTCCCGAAATCTTGGAAGTCCCAAATTATCATCCCCATTCTTAAACCTGGGAAAAACCCATTGGACCCAAGTTCTTATAGACCCATTGCTTTATCATCTACATTAGTAAAAGTGACTGAACATCTCCTGAAAAACCGCTTGGAATGGATAATGGAAAGCAGGAATATTCTCTCGCCCTCTCAATTTGGCTTCCGAAAGGGTTTGAGTACTCTCGATAGTCTCAGTATTCTGACGACAGACATTCGAATAGCCTTTTCTAACGGAGAGTACCTTGTGGGTGTTTTTCTTGATGTTACTTCTGCATATGATAATGTTCTTCTTCCGGTGCTCAGGCAAAAATTGCAACAGCTGAGTATCCCTCCGAGGATTACTCATTTCATATGTAATCTGCTTTTTTGTAGATCAATTTCTGTTAAACACCAAAATTGCGTTCTGCCCCCGATTCGTCTGGAAACGTCTCCCGCAAGGCTCAGTCCTCTGCCCTCTGCTTTATAGCATTTATACTCACGATCTCGAATTGTCTGTTAATAGCTTCTGTAATATCCTTCAATATGCTGATGACATTGTATTATATCTTAGATCTTCTTCCGTCCAAAACTTAACATTGCGATTAAACTCTGCTTTACATTATCTTGACCTATGGCTCTCTGACCATGGTTTATCTTTATCAGTAGATAAGACTCAGGCAGTTACTTTTACACGAAAAAGGTTGATTCCCGTCTTTGACCTGTTCTGTGGGGATCGGCGTATCAAATTTGTCAATAAGGCGAAATTTCTAGGCATAATACTCGACAACAAACTGAACGGAATTTGTCACTCTGAACATATTATCAAAAAATGTGAAAAAGGCATTAACGTCCTTAGAGCACTCTCAGGTGTCTGGTGGGGAGCTCACCCATATTCTCTCAAACTACTGTACAATGCAATAGTTCGTAGTCATTTGGACTATGGGCTATTTGTCTTAGACCCACTCAATAAATCTGCCTCCGAAAAACTCAATAAAATTCAACATAAATGCCTTAGAATAATTATAGGAGCCATGAAGACTTCTCCTACCAACGCCCTGCAAGTTGAATGTGTTGATCCTCCACTTCAACTGAGAAGACAATATTTATGCGACCGCTTCGTGGCAAAATCATTACAACTATCCTCTCACCCTCTCTGGTCCCGTTTAAGCAAACTTTCCCAACTCTGTGCTCGTCCTAATAGTAAATCCTTGTTATTAGACAGTTTTTTGAAATTTTCCAAACTCCCCCATCCTATACTTAAATTCCATTTAAATCCTCTTTTTTCCACTCCATTTCGAGCTCTTGTTTATAATCCTCCAATTACCACAGATCTTGGTCTTATTAAAGGGGCCCCTGATACAAATGCTAAGTTCCAAAGAATTTTACATCAAAACTGGTCAAACCATCTCCTAATATTTACTGATGCCTCTAAAATATCCCCTGATAGCTGTGTCGGTTCAGCCTGTTGGATACCCAAATTTAAAATTGCCCTTCAATTTAAATCCCCTCCCGAAACATCTTCTCTCAGACGTACGATAATTCTGACAGATTCTTTGAGTTGTCTATTGGCAATTCAGGAAAATCCTTTTCGTAGTAGGCGAAAGTTTTTCATCGTCCTTAAGATCAGGGAAGCATTGTTTTCCTGTCATCAAAAAGGGCTGGAATTATCGCTTGTCTGGATACCAAGCCATTCTGGTATATCTGACAACGATGCAGCAGACTCGTTTGCAAAAGCTGCTATTGCATCTGGCTCTCTTGATTACTTTAAAAATTCAACTCAGGATTTGTGTGCTTTAGCGAAAACTCATCTGGTTAAATCCTGGAACTCTGTTTGGGAAGTTTCATCAAAATCTAAACGTAGATTTTACGCATCTCTACAACCAGATATTCCAAGGCGACCTTGGTTTTCTCTTCACAGGCAAGCTAATCGTTGGGTCACCACAACTATCTGTCGATTACGCCTTGGACATGCATGTACACCCGTTCATCTCTGCAAAATTAGAGTTCGAGATCACTTTTTGTGTGAATGTGGTCTTGACGAAGGTTCCTTATCCCATATTCTGTTTTCTTGCCCCAAACTCCTTCATCCCGTTTACGACGTTCTCCCTCCCAAAGTTCCTCGCCCTATTGATGTTGAATGTTTGTTAATGTGTGTGTTAAGTCCACTTTGTAAATTTTTATGTAAATATATTGAGCGTAATAAAATTAAGTTGTAAATGTTTTTGTGATCGTTCTCATTTGTTGTTTTAATAATAATGTTATTTGTTTATTTAATTATTTATTATTGTATTGTTTTAGGGTGCGGGCTAACTGAGTGTCTACTACTATTGTGCCCTTAAAATTAAATTAAGTCTGCAATCTCGACCGCACCGTTCAATCTCCATCGTGTCTTCTCCATCGCACGTGACATTGGCGAAATAATCTGTGCCTTCTTGGCACAAATAAAAGCCACATTAAAAAAAAAATCGACTATTGCGGTGTTAAATAAAGGCCTAAATTTTGCACCGGCTCCATCCAAAATACCGTTTGAAGACATTATTTGCAATGTGGAGGAGTGTCTTTTCAAAAATAACATCACAAAGAAAGACTCTGAAGCTATTCGACAGGACATTTCGAGTGTTTTACGTCGAAGCCGGCCACCGAAAAGAAACCTTACTCGTGATGAATCTATTGCACTGAAGAACTTACGCAACAATAAAGACATTACAGTCCTCCGAGCAGATAAGGGAAACGCGACCGTTGTGATGGATACGTGTGATTATAACCAGAAAATTTCCGCGATTTTATCGAATGTAAAAACTTATAAAAAAAGTAACTAAAGACCCTACTAATAACATTCTTAAAAAGACATCCGCATGAATATCAAAACATCAAGAGAAACTAAATCTGGATAAAAAATCACTCGTGCCTACATGTGCAAAGCCTCCAAAACTGTATGGGTTACCTAAGATCCATAATACTGGTGCTCCGCTGCATCCTATTGTAAGCCAAATCGATACACCAACATATAGATTGGCTCAACACATAGCAAGGATATTATCACTCCTCCGAGGACACACTGCGGCGTATGTCAAGGATTCTTACCAGTTTGTTGGTGAAATCAAAGACCTTAAATTAACCAACAACGAGACAATGGTTAGTTTTGATGTCCAGTCATTGTTTACCTGCTTACCCGTACAAGACTGCATCGAAATTGTCAAGAGGAAACTACAGACACTCAACATGCCTATTGAATATGCAGAGCTGTTACATCACTGCCTCACATCTGGTTATTTATTGTGGAATGATGAATTCTATGTACAAGTTGACGGGGTAGCCATTGGTTCTCCAGTATCCCCCGTGGTCGCCGATTTGTTCATGGGAGACCTGGAGGAGAGGGCTCTTCGCTCCGAACCAATAACATCTAGGTTTTATAAACGGTACGTACCTATAAACTGTGTAAAGTAAAGTAAAGTAAAGTAACAGCCTGTAAATTTCCCACTGCTGCGATAAGGCCTCCTCTTCCATTAAGGAGAGAGATTGGAACATATTCCACCACGCTGTTCCAATGCGGGTTGGTGGAATGCACATGTGACAGAATTTCGATGAAATTAGACACATGCAGGTTTCCTCACGATGTTTTTCTTGACCGCCGAGCACGAGATGAATTATAAACACAATTAAGCACATATATATAGTGGTGCTTGCCTGGGTTTGAACCCGCAATCATCGGTTAAGATGTACGCGTTCTAACCACTGGGCCATCTCAGCTCTAAAAAAATAGGCGTTCTTCAAAGTCTGCAGTCTGTGAACATGCTCTGGATAAATGTAACCATTTTATCCGATTTGATAAACCACAGATCCTCGCTAAAGAACACAGATTCATTCCTAGAATAATACGCGAGGCTATTGAAATTCAAAAACATCCGAACTTCAATAGAGAAGATGGTTGGAGACTTCCTAACACCTGGGATCCACTTATTAAAAATTTAAAATCCCAAATCCAACAGACTGCAAGACCTAAAGATACAGTCAGTGTCTTCTGCGTGCAACCGGAACGTTACTCAAGATACCAATTGAGATATCGTTGGCGTTAGTTGCAAATAATATTTCTTTGTTCTTCAAATAGACAAATGCAACCTTAGTCTACCCGTGACCACGAACGCTGTAAAGTGCTCGAAACGTCGGGATGTCCAAAATAATTAATATACGCGATTAAAAATGCGCTATAACTAGTTTTATTTAAATCTATACTACTGTAGCAGCACTGTTAAGACGCGTCGTATTGAAACAAGATTAGTCCTGAAAAGGACTGTTTTTCGCGTCGTCGTTGAAACAAGTTTAGTCCTGAAAAGGACTGTTTTTTTGCGTCGTAATGAAACAAGATTAGTCCTGAAAAGGACTGTTTTCAAGTCGTATCGAAACAAGATTAGTCCTGAAAAGGACTGTTTTTCAAGTCGTATCGAAACAAGATTAGTCCTGAAAAGGACTGTTATTAGTTTCGTTTATCTTCATATCTTCATCTTTCTTCAACACTTCACTACACAACACATGGCAAGTCGACACGGCGATCTTTTAATTTATTTTATTTATTTTTATTTAAAATTCTTTATTGACCAACAACATAAGTTGTGACAAAAGGCGGACTTAATGCCTGAAGGCATTCTCTACCAGTCAACCTTTAGGCCAAACAGAAAGTCATGAAGGCGGTAACAATAAATTTTATAATAAATACGATAGTAATAATAATAAAACAAGAACATAGAGGTAATATTGTATATATGCATAAGAATACACATTTATAACTATATATACATACATGATATAAAATAACAGAGTTGTAATAGAAATTATAAAAACACAGCGTAGTGAGAAAAAAAAGAGAAAATTAAGAGAGGTTTTTAATAAGATGATCCTGTAAACGACGCTTGAAGAATGTCTTAGTAGGAGCCTTTCTAATTTCTACCGGAAGTTTATTCCATAATCTGACAGCTTGGACAGAGAAAGCGTTAGTTACGAAACCAGAGAAGTGACAGGGAAAAGAGAGAATGAGAGAATCAATAGAGCGTAGCTGTCGATCGTGATTGTCAGAGAGAAATTTGAATTTATCTTTTAAGTAATCAGGGGAAAGAGGGTCAAAAAGAATAGAAAAAAGAGTACACAGTAGCCGTAAATCCCTGCGTTGGCGGATAGGGAGCCATTTGAGTTCGGCTCGACAATGGGAAATGTGGTCGAATTTTCGAAGGCAGAAGATGAAACGCAGGGAATTATTTATGAGGCGATCGAGTTTATTTAAAAAAATTTCGTTGAGATCGACATAACACACATCAGCGTAATCGATGATCGGATATATAAGGGCTTGCACTAGCAAAACTTTGGTTTTAATAGGGAGAAAATTTCTAAATCTATTGAGACACCTTAAGGTAGCGGTGACAGAGCGACTAACTTCATTAATGTGCACCTTCCAGCTCAAAGTTGAATCAATGTGCAGTCCGAGATCTTTAACATTTTGAGAGTAAGGTATGATATTGTTATTAAACACGATATTTGGCAAAGAAGAACACTTGGAAATGATACGCGAACTACCAACAATGATCGCCTGACACTTAGCTGGATTTACCATGATACCATATTTATTAGACCAGTCATATATATAAGTAAGGTTTCGATTAATTTTATTTACAGCTGAATCGATATCCTCCAACTTAGTATGAATATAGAGTTGCAGATCATCGGCGTAGAAATGGTAAGAACAGTCGATGTTATATGTAAGAAAATTTATAAAAATAGAAAAAATAATAGGAGAAAGGATGCCACCTTGCGGCACACCAGCAGATAGATCAAGCCACCCGGAAAGAGATTGATCCAGCCTGACCGCTTGCTGGCGGCCGCGAAGATATGAGGAGAACCAGTCCAGAGCTGATGAAGAAAAGTTTAAATACTTAAAAATGGCAAGAACAATATCATGATCAACCAAGTTAAACGCGTTAGAAAAATCAATGAGGACCAGTATGGTGATCAATCTATTCTCCATACCAATCCGAATATCCTCAGTTACTTTGAGAAGAGCAGTAGCTGTACTATGGCCTGGTCGAAAACCTGACTGATATGAGCTGAGAATATTATTGTTATAAACAAAGGAAGAAACTTGTTGGTAAATACTTAATTCTAAGACTTTTGACAGGAAAGGAAGAATGGAAATGGGTCTGTAGTGATTTAACTGGGAGGGGTTGGAAACATTAGGAAGAGGAATAACATAAGCTCTACGCCATAGTACAGGGAACTCTCCTGATGAAATAGAAAAATTTACAATGTGAGTTATAGCTGGCAGTATATAGTCTAGAATAGATGTTATCATGTATCGATTAATGCCATCAACACCAGTAGCATTAGAAGAGATTGACAGTATAATTTTACGAATTTCTTCATCAGACACAGGAGAAAGGACGAAGTCGTTAAAAGAAGGAGAGGCCATGGATTCAATTTCTGAAATAGTACGTAATTTAATATTAGGACATAATAGAGTACAAGAAGAAAAATGTGAGTTTAAACTATCAGGAGACAATGAAGGCAAAGAAAAATTATTTTTACGCTTATTTATGCCTAATGTTTGTAGAAATTTCCATATTGAGGCCGGAGACGAGTTACTTACGTTAATATGACAATAGTGGCGTTTGGCTGTTCTTACCATTAAGTTACACCGGTTGCGTGCAGCCTTATATAACTCCCAATTTTCTTTGCACCTGTCATGTTTATATTTGCGGAAAGCACGATCACGACGAGACATAGCCATACGCACCCCTTTGGTAATCCAAGGAGCGGGCGGTCTTCTTATTTTGACAGGACTCATTGGTGCATGTTTATCAAAAAGTGATGAAATGGATGTATTGAAGTGAGAAACTTTATCATTAATTGTTGATGAATTATACACCAAAGACATGTCAAGCGATACTGCATCATTTTTTAGGTTTTCTAAGTTAATTTTAGCAAGATTGCGCATCCACACTGTAGGAGGTTTAATTTTAGGAGGCTTAAGCTTGTAGGACACATATAAAAGATCGTGACGAGAGAATCCGGGAGCTGATAATTGACCATATTTAATGACATCATTTGTTGAGGAGACTATAATAACATCCAACCAAGTATCAGGCGAGTCAAAGTTATGATGTGTAGCTCCAGAAGGGAGAATGTTGAAATTAATAGAATTTAAGAGACTAGAAAGTTTTAAAGAACGTGGTGTCATTTTTAACATATCTGTATTCAGATCACCCATGATTACATGATGTGTGTAATCCGATGAAAGGGACTCAAGGACAGATTCAAGTGAAGAGAAATAGTCAACAGCAGGAGGACAATAAATAACTCCAAGAACCACTTTCACACCCCTGAGACGGATTTCAATGAATAAAAATTCAGCAGAGAACGAAGAAGAAGAAGGAGATGAAAAAAGAATATTATAGGGAATCTCAGAGCGTAGGTAAATAGCCACACCTCCGCCACCTTTGCCTATACGGTCGTTCCGAATTAGCACAAATCCAGGAAGACTGTATAAGCAGGAACTAAGAGAAGGTTTTAACCAACTTTCGGATATTAAAATGGCGTCTACAGGGGCATTGGAAAAGGCTTCAAGAAAATCAGAAAAATGAGAAGGTAAGCTTTGAGCGTTAATATGACATACGTTAAAAAGGTGAGGAGAATTGAGAAAAGAACTACTAAGCAAGGACCCTAGCGTTTCAGGAACATGGAAAGAATCATCGTCTACGTCAGAGGAACAACTACTACTACATGCTGATAAAAATATATCATCATCTGTAGTGGACATAATTTTACAATTTTAATTGTAAGTTTCGAAAAATTGAATACAATATATAAAATATATATTAATATTATGAATAAGATATGCTGAATGATTTTATAAAAATAAGATAAATAATATGTATATACTCTTTCAATAAATATTAATACTATATCTACTAATCATTATTTCTGCACGTCCCGCCGGTTGACGGTTACATTAATACAATAACAAAATAATAAACACTGAATAAAAACAGGAAAAAAACAAACAATGTGGAAAAGAAAATACAAAAATTTAAATGGCCAAGGCAATAGGAACAAACATAGTAAACATTAATTAATAACAGCAAGTACAAGGGTATTCTTATTTTGTTATCAAAAATATCGTGTGTTCTAAAATTAATAATTGAAATTAATACATGTTACATATAGACGGTAAAATACAGACGTTACATTTATAATCCATATTATTAGACATTGATTTCGACTTATATTCAAGGAACACCTTAACACAATAATAATTATAATGTTGATAAACGAAAGACATGCTATTTAAAAGTATATAGATATTTCAAATAAAATTAAAAAAGCAAAAATATCTATTGCTTATGCTGCTAGGCTGTACAGTATAATACCTTTGCTTTTCCGACATGACCAAAGTCAACAAGTAGTTGTGTCAAATGTCAACGTCAACTTAATTATTGAAATACCGGGTTACCGGGAGTTCTTATTTGTAAACAAAAACAACACATTGAAAAATGAAAATTAGTCACCACGTGAAATTAGAATTGAATTCAATCACAACATATTATCACGGAAAGCAACAAAAGTACAAAGAAATAACGTGATACGCTTAAAAATGACAAAAGAATACCCTTATTTATAAGATATGCAATGGCTCGAGAATTTTATAACAAGAAGACAAACATATGATACTATAAGTATAAGAAGGCAATAACATTGAGGTTAATAATTATAAAAAAAAAAAGATAATAATAATAAAATAATGAACACTATTTCTTAGCTCTCACTGCACGTTTGGGCTTGGAACTGAGACCGGTTGATGAGTTATCCTGGGTACCTGATGAAGATGCCTCACCAGCAACGTCGATTTTTCCAGTCAGCTTAGAGAGACTTTCTTCTGAGTCAATACGATGTCTGGAACCATCAGGCATCTTGACAAATATATTGCCATCTAAACTCCAACAATTCCTCATACCCAGTTTATTACGAGCAACTAGAAATAGAGACTGGCGTTGGTGAGTTAAGAACTCTGATAGCACAAAAGAGGAGCCCTTAAGATATGCCTTTTTCTTCCAGATGGCACTTTTTAAATTAAGGTCAACAAACCTTACAAGCACGGGACGATGCTTACCCTCAGAGTGTTTGCCGAGGCGATGACAGGCAATAATTTTATCCTTAGTTGCATCAGGAACATCAAGCTTGTTTGTACAGATCCCAGAAATAGTGTTTGTGAGATCCTCATTTGCCTCTTCAGGCACACCATTAAAAAGCAAATATTTCCTGCGATGTCTCATCTCCACATTATCAACAACTCGGCTGATTTCCATTATTTGCTGTCTGAGAAGGCTTAGAATTGACCAGACGTGATCTTTAAAGCAAATAAATTCATCAGCCAGAGCTGCGAGATTGATGTTACTCCCTGGGGTACTTGCCTTCAGCTGCTTCTCAAATTGCGACATCTTCTCCAGCAAGGAAGCTTCTAATGCCTTTTGTGTTTCCATTACAGTGTAATAGTTTGCCATGTTTGATGTAAATTGTACAAACTCAGTGTTTATAATGATGAAGTTTGTTGTGCCGGCAGGACAGTGCAGGTGATATGTTTAAATAAGCACTATATGCATATATTAAGCTGAGATAACACTTGTAAGTATATAATAGAACTTAAACTTTAATAAACTGATGAATATTGTTGACTTCGATTAAAAATAGATAATAAAATCGAAACTTATACAATTCAATTCTTAGTTTAATGGCTTTTAGTTGTGCCGGCAGGGCACAGATTATTTCGCCAATGTCACGTAGGATGGAGAAGACACGAATGAGATTGATCGGTACGGTTGAGACACTAAACTCAATTGAATTTTAAAGTCAAGAATAGTAGTATTAATTTCCTTGTTAATCCTTAACCTAGAACAACACAAACATTAAGAGTTAATAATAGGATAATTAAAAAAAAAATAGTTGTTAGTATTCTAAATTATATATGTAATAAAATATGAAAAATTGGACTATTCACAACTTAATTTTATTTAATTTGATATATTTACATAAGATTGAACAAAATGGACTAAACACAAACGTCAACAAACATTCAACATTTATAGGGCGAGGGACTTTAGGAGGGAGGATGTCATAAATGGGACGAAGAAGTTTAGGGCAAAGGAACAGGATATGGGTTGCAGAGCCTTCGTCTAGGCCACACTCACACAGCGAGTGATCACGAACTCTGATTTTTGCTAGATGAGTAGGTGTGCATGAATGGCCGAGGCGTAACCGACAGATGGTGGAGGTGACCCAACGGTCAGCGTGCCTGTGAGATGAAAACCAAGGTCGCCTCGGAATTTCAGGTTGTAACGCCGAATAATATTTACCCTTGACCAATTTTGATGAAACCCAAAAAGAATTCCAGGATTTAATCAATTCAGCTTTGGCAAGAGAAAGCAAATCCTGAGATGTGTTGGCAAAATGCTCAGATGTACCAGATTGGATAGCAATCTTAGCATATGAGTCTGCCATCTCATTACCAGATATAGCTGAATGGCTAGGAATCCAGACCAGCAGGACTTGTAGCCCTTGTTGATGACAGGACAACAGGGCCTCTCTGATCTTAAAAACGATTGAAAGTCTTGATCTGCTACGAAAAGGATTCTCTTTAATGGCTAACAGACAGCTTAGCGAGTCACATAAAATAATTGTTTGCTGAATATTGTGTGACAGGGCATACTTTACGGCTTCCAGTAAAGCGATGGCCTCACCGGAGAATACAGAGGTTTCGGGGGGACATTTAAATAATAGGGCTATTTTAAATTTAGGAATCCAACAAGCTGCACCAACGCAGCCGGTCGGCGAGAGCTTAGAGGCATCAGTATATATAGGGAGATGATTAGGCCAATTTTGATGAAAAATTGTTTGAAATTGGATATTAGCATCAGGGGAACCTTTTACGATTCCAAGATTTGTTATTACCGGAGGATTATAAATAAGTGCTTTAAAGGAGGTGGAAAAAAGAGGATTGGAGGGAAAAGTGGTAAGTGGATGGGGGAGTTTGGTATACTTGAGGAAACTGTTTAATAGGAATGGGGATGCCGGATTATCTGGGTTACAAAGGTGGGATAGTTTGTTTAATCTAATCAGTAGAGGATGGGAGGGTAGCTGTAACAATCTGATGATAAAGCGGTCACAAAGATATTGCCTCCTTATCTGTAGAGGAGGGTCAACACACTCAACCTGCAGAGCATTAGTAGGGGTGGATTTCATCGCACCCAATACAATACGGAGACATTTATATTGTATTTTATTTAATTTTTCTGAAGCTGATTTATTAAAAGGATCCAGAACGAACAGTCCATAGTCCAAATGACTACGAACTATTGCGTTATAGATCAATTTTAATGTATAAGGGTGAGCTCCCCACCAGACTCCAGACACTGCTCTAAGGGCATTAATAGATTTTTCACATTTCTTGGCTATGTAATCGGAGTGAGAAATTCCGTTCAGTTTGTAATCGAGAATTATACCAAGAAATTTTGTTTTGTCTACAAAGTTAATGCATTGACCCTCATAAAACAGATCAAAGGCAGGAATACGTCTTTTTTTCGTAAAAATCACTGCTTGACTTTTGGCTATCGACAGCGACAAGCCATGGTCACAGAGCCATTGGGATAGGTAATGCAAAGCAGAGTTTAATCGAAATGATAAATTTTCAACGGAACTTGATCTATGATATAAAACTATGTCATCAGCATACTGGAGGATGTTACAAAAGTTGTTAACAGACAAATCGAGGTCATGAGTGTATATGCTATAAAGCAGAGGACTGAGTACAGAGCCTTGAGGAAGACCTTTCCAGACGAATCTGGGGGGAAGTGAGAGATGTTGGTGTCTTACCGTTATTGATCTGCAAGTTAACAGATTACATATGAAATGAACTATCCTCGGTGGAATACTCAGCTGTTGCATTTTCTGCCTGAGCAACGGAAGAAGGACATTATCATATGCAGAAGATATGTCTAGAAATATTCCCACAAGGTACTCTCCTTTCGCAAAGGCAATCCGAATGTCTGTTGTAAGTATGCTTAGACTATCAATAGTGCTCGACCCCTTCCGAAAGCCAAATTGAGAGGGAGCAAGTATGTTTCTGCTTTCCATTAACCATTCCAGGCGATTCTTCAAGAGATGTTCAGTGATCTTTGCCAAAGTAGATGATAAAGCTATAGGTCTATAAGCATTGCAATCGGAAGGGTTCTTACCCGGTTTAAGAATGGGAATAACAATTTGTGACTTCCAAGGTTGCGGGATGATTCCTTTGATAAAAACCGAGTTAATAATATTTAAAAAACAATGTTTAGCTTTATCATTCAATTTGGAAATAAAAGAGTAAGGAACGCCATCTTCCCCAGGTGTCGAATCGGATAGACCATTTAGTGTACATTGAAGTTCGGAAAAAGAGAAGGGGGCATCCATTTCATCCAAAGTAGATGCTGGCGTAGAAATTAGAAAACTGTCCTCATATGGGACAAAAGGGGGGGCAAGCTTATCAGCAAAATTGTTAAGCCACTCAGAAGGAGTATTTGAGGTAGGGTTGTCAGAGTTAAGGCAACGGCGGAATTTTTTAAGTTGGGACCAGACTGCTGAGGAAGAGGAACGAGGGCTCAGGGATTCACAAAATTGAATCCAACTGACTTTTTTCTTTTTAGAAATCAAACGTTTTAATTTGGCATCGATTCTCTGATACTTGTAAAAATTATCCATAGACATACACATAGTGTATGTTTCTTCAGCCTCTAGTCTCTGTTCAGTAAATCGTTTGCATTCCTCATCCCACCAGGGGGTGGAAAGCAAATGATTTTTTGAGATGTGTTTTTTGGGAAAATGGAGATCAGCTGCAGTTAAAATACCATTAACGAAAAGGTCGTAGCAAAGGATTACATTTCGATAGTCTTGCGACACAAAGAGGGAGTCAATCATGTCGTCAACAGATTCAGCATATGCAGACCAATTAACATGCTTTAATTTATATTTTAATAAAGGATTTGGGTTGGAGTATGGGATGGATCGGTTATTTAAAGAAAGGAGGATAGGGAAGTGGTCACTACCAAAAGAGGATGATAGGACATTCCAGGATAATTGAGAAGCAAGGGCAGGAGAGGTTAGGGATAGGTCAACAACGGATTTTGGGTTTTGGTTGGGGTATACTCTACGAGTTGGTGAGCCATTATTGAGGATGCAGAGGTTTGCATCATCAAACATGTCCATCAACAAGAGAGCAAACGAATCACAAAAATGTGAACCCCAGGAGGTATGGTGGGCATTAAAATCCCCCATGACAAGGATAGGATGAGGGAGATTAGAGAAGATGGCGGATAATTCGGGAATTAAAGCGGGATTAGGATGAGGGATATACAGGGAGAGAAAAGAGATGTTGAGGGCTCTAACAGCAACAGCATTAATATGCTGGCTGGACAGGGATAGAGGGATTTGGGAAAAGGGAAGGGAGTGCCGAATAAAAATGGCACTCCCGGCATAACCATCACTCCTGTCATCTCTCAAACAGGAGAAGCCCGGTACCCGGAATCGGGATCCAGGGATCAACCAAGTTTCAGAGATGGCAATAATGACAGGTTTATGGAGATTAATAAGAGAGAGGAGTTCGTGTTTTTTAGGCCGGACGCTCTTGCAGTTCCATTGAAGGAAGCTGATTGGGGCCATTTTTAAGGATTGAGAATAGTTGACCTAAGTCTTGAGCAACGTTGGACGGTAAAGGGATATCATTACAGGTTGAAATAATGCTTAGAAGTATCTTCGTTAACATTTCCAAGAAGTTGGGATTGTTATTTACGGGGAGAGGAGTATTTTGGTTGAGAGCACAACCGTTGGGAGTAGTAGAGGGACAATTGCTAACAATGGATTGGTGAGCCTGTTTATCGTATCCTTTTCCAAGCGGTGATCTTGGGCGAGGAGTACTTATAACAGTCTTACGATAGGATCTGACAGGTGAAGGGATAGATTTGTTTGGGATAGTTGGAGAATATATAGGAGGGGTAAACATCTCTTTTGCAATCTCTGCATAGGATCTACGAACAGGAGGGAACCTTGAGGATGCTTCTATATATGACACATTGTCTTGGGACATAACAATTTTTATGGATTGTTGGCGTGAAAATTCAGGACAGTCCTTATCCGTAGTAAAATGAACACCTGAGCAATGTAAGCAAGTGGCGTTATCCTTACTTACATCACAAGACTCACCTGTGTGGGATTTGGAGCACTTAAAACATCTAGGTTGTGATCGGCACTGAGTTTTTATGTGACCATAACGGCAGCAGTTCAGGCATTGGATCGTCGGAAGTTTATACATTTCTACAGGTAGGGAAGTATGATAGGAAAACACTTTATTGGGAAGCATTTGCCCCCTAAATGTGATAACCACAGATTGGGTTGGGACCCATGTGATAACACCATCGGTAAAAGTTTTCCTGTTAAGGCGTCTGATTTTTAAAACTTCACCACATCCAGAGGGAAGTTCGAGTGATGATGCTAATTCATCCATTGTCCAGTCCACGGGAATACCCTTAATCAAACCCATTCTAGTAATATTGAAAGTCGGTACAATAGCTTTATATTTACACATTTCAATAACAGGGTTTGCTAGAAAGGAGTTTGCTGCCTTGCTTGTTGAAAACTCAACAGATATTTTATTGCGTCCTACATTTTTAAGACCATCATTAATAATACCACTAATTTTGTGAGTATGTAGAAATTGCCCAAATTTGATAGCCCGTATAGTAGTTCCTGAAGCAGGATCAGAGACTTCCCGGGACACATGAACAATGAAAGGGCCTTTGTCACTGTCTAAGTAACTCTTAGGGCCTTCAGAGTAGGAAGGATGGGTGTAGATCGTTTGGATGGAAGGAGTTGCGGTTGTGGGATGAATTACCGTTTTTTTTATGTTGGAGTCGGAATTAATTGATTCCTTATCACTTTGTCGTTTACGAGAAACAGGTAAAGAAGGAGAAGTACAATTGTCAGGAACTAAATCTACTGAGCCACCTGGATCAGGGGGTTCGGGAGGAGTATCAACCTCCATTATAAAACTTAAAAACTACAGAATATTAAAATACAGCAAATACTCACAATATGAATAAATGTTAGTAACACCACTAACCCAAATATCAACTAATAGTACTATTAACAGTAAAATACACTACAGAACTAAACGTAAACACTCAAAATCTCTTAACACGTGTGTTAACCAACACTAACGCAAGCGAAAAACCATTAAGAAAGTTGTATTTGTTTGTAGACGAACTTTGACAATTTGAATTTTTCTCGAAACTTATAATCCCAGAGCAATGTTATAGTTTTCTTTGCCTACCGCCAAAAAAAAAAAAAAAAAAAAAAAAAAAAAAAAAAAAAAAAAAAGATCTTCAGTGCAGTCGTCCTCTCTCCGCGCGGCGCTCGAACGAAATGGCTGACGCGACGTGCGGGGGCGATATTTATAACATCGCGGCAGCGAGTACGCGACCCAGCATGAGGCGCGCGAAGCTCGGCGCGTGACGTCAGCGTGTGCGAGCAAGACGAAACGACATCCTCCGTCTCTTTTATTTCTTGTTATTTCTTTATACTGTTTTTTGATTGGTTAATTTATTTTGTATTTTTTGTATATATATCGGTGTAATTTTTCATTAAATCATTCCTTCGACCACTCATCAAGAGTCTTATTCAAGAGCCTTAACTCTCCTCTAAAGTGGTGACCCCGGACAAGAGCACTCTGAAGAAATAATACTATCGAAGAAGAAGAATCTCTGCCCAGCTACCTACAAAAAATTTCTGCTGGAACGAATCCCTGCTCGACGGATCCCTGCTCGACGAATCCCTATCCGACGTGAATCCCTGTTCGACACCATGGAAGACAACAAGCAAGCTCTGCCACAAGCCTTCGCAAGCACCCCAGAAGTATCGAGTATTGCGCTGTCAATGCGAATACCACCATTCTGGCGCGAAAACCCACGGCTGTGGTACCTCAGCTTCGAAGCCGCAACGGAGGAATTGAAGAGGAGCCAGGCTCAACTCACACAGATGGTCCTCGTACAATTAGAAAAGGCGGATATCGAACAAATATCCGATATCCTATTCAACGTCCCGAAGGAACAGCAATACCAGGCCATCAAGGATCGACTCATCTCCGTCTACGAAGAATCTGACAGCCGTCAGTTCCAAAAACTTCTCGCCGAGATGGAGCTAGGCGATCAAAAACCTACACAGCTACTCAGACGCATGCGAAATCTCGCTAGAGACAAGGTCTCGGACTCAACGCTGCGTATGATGTGGACTAAACTCCTACCAGCACACGTCCGTTCTGTCCTAGCCGTCAGCGAAACCTTCAGCTCAAAAACGACACTCGAAGAGCTCGCACTCCTCGCCGACAAGATGATGGAACAGACACAAGAGGTCGCCGCCGTCTCCACGCAACCACCTACAATACAATCGCCGATGCTATCAACCAATCAAACCGACACACAATTTCTTATAACCGAAATCCGAAAATTATCTCTCGAAATCGCCGAGTTAAAAGCAAGACCGAATACAAGACCGCCATACAACTATCACCGTCAACGTTTCCGGTCCCGCCAACGAAGCTCGTCCCGATCCCGCACACGTGAAGAATCATCATCACCCTACTGTTACTACCACCGTCGTTTCGGTAGTCAAGCGAGGCGCTGCACAACACCCTGCAGCTATAAAAAAGAAGCATCGGAAAACTAGAAAGAACGTTGGCTGCGGCGGAATCCGGCGTTCCTACTACATCATACCGCCTATTCGTAACAGACAGGAAGACGAAACTATCTTTCTTAGTAGATACTGGGGCTAACATATCCGTTCTACCAAGAAGACAAGGCCAGAAAACAACGCCGTTACCATTCAAACTGTACGCTGCGAACAACACGACAATATCAACATATGGCGAAAAAACACTCGAACTCGATCTCAACCTACGACGTCCGTACAAATGGAAATTCATCGTTGCTGACGTGTCAAAGCCTATACTAGGAGCCGATTTTCTAAACCACCATCAATTGATCGTAGATTTAAAAAATCGAAGATTGATTGACGCCGTCACAAATCTCAAGATCAACGCTCCTATAACATCAACAGACACGCCGACAGTCCGCAGTATAGATATCCGCAACGCCTACCACGAAATATTAGCAGAGTTTCCCGGCACTACGCGACTAACTGCGATGCAACTACAACCGAAGATTAACGTCGAACATTACATCGAGACACAAGGCCCGCCTATACATTGTCGCGCTCGACCGATCCCGCCACATCGATATGAAAAAGTCAAGAAAGAGTTCGAAAACATGATTCAACAAGGACTCTGCAGACCGAGTAAAAGCCCATGGTCATCGCCACTGCACATCGTTCCTAAGAAAAACGGTGACATACGAGTATGCGGCGATTACCGAAGACTCAACGCGATTACAAAACCCGATCGCTATCCGGTACCGCGAGTCAAGGACTTTACGTATCATCTCTGCGGGAAAACAATATTTTCAACGATCGATCTCAACCGAGCATACCAACAACTAAGCGTAAGGGAAGAAGACATCGAGAAAACCGCCATTATAACACCAATGGGTTTATTCGAATTTCCCCGAATGTGTCCCGGATTAAAAAACGCCGGACAGACATTCCAACGTTTTATACATCAAGTACTTCGAGGATTAGACTACGTGTTTCCATTCATCGACGACGTACTCATCGCTTCAAACAATGAAACCGAACATCGTGAACATCTCCGAACAGTTTTACGAAGACTCGAAGAGAATGGAATCACTATCAACCCCGCCAAATGCAACCTAGGCCAGTCTGAAGTCAAATTCCTCGGGTACATCGTTTCTAAAGAGGGAATTAAACCGCCTGAAGAAAAAGTAAAAGCAATAGTCGACTATCCTAAACCGAAAACAATAGAAGAGTTAAGAAGATTTCTCGGTATGCTTAACTTCTACCGTGACCACATACCGAACGCAGCTACACTACAAGCTCCGTTAAACTCATACCTACACAACGTAAAGAAGCGCGATAAAACCGTCATTCAATGGACCGAAGAAGCAACGCAAGCCTTCGAAGCGTGTAAGAAGAGCATAACCGACGCCACCTTACTCGCTCACCCTTCACATCAAGCTACGCTTGCGATATTCTGCGACGCATCCGATACATCCGCAGGAGCCGTCCTACAACAATATATCAAAGAGAAATGGCAACCTATCGCTTACTTTTCAAAGAAATTCTCCGACGCACAAATCAAATATTCAACATATGATCGAGAACTCCTATCTATCTACATGGCAGTTAAACACTTTCGTAAGATCTTCGAAGGACGACAAATAATAATATTCACCGACCACAAACCGCTTACATTCGCTATGAACAAGACGCAAACATCGAACGAAACTCCGCGGCGAACAAGACAGCTGTTATACATAAGCGAATTCACCACGGACATACGTCACATAAGCGGGAAAAATAACATCGTCGCAGACGCCTTAAGCCGAATCGAAGCAATAGCCTGCCCATCCACAATCAATTACAGCGAAATAGCGAACGCTCAAGAAAGAGACAGCAACATTCAAAAATTATTACAACAGAGCAACTTATCCTTCAAAAAAATAAATATCCCGAACACCGACAGCGAAATATACTGCGAAATATCTACATCTCAAATTCGACCTTATATACCCGAAGAATATAGAAAGCAAGTTTTTAACAGCGTACATAATATAAGTCATCCCGGAACCCGAACAACGCGCAAGATGCTTACAAAAAAATTCTTTTGGCCTTCAATGAACTCGGACATCGCTCAATGGACGAAAAGTTGTATTAACTGTCAAAAAAGTAAGATACAACGTCACACGTCAAGCCACATCGAAGCATTCCCGCCAAGCGACCGTTTTCAACACATCCACATAGACATCGTCGGACCGCTTCCTACTACAGCACAAGGACATCGCTACTTAATCACGATGATAGACAGACAAACCCGCTGGCCCGAAGCTATACCTACCGCCGACATATCAGCTGAGACAGTCGCAGAAGTCGTCTATAATCACTGGATAGCAAGATTCGGATGTCCCGCCACAATAACAAGCGATCAAGGCCGACAGTTCGAAAGTCACCTGTTCAATAACCTTGTGAAAATTCTCGGAATAAACAAAATCCGTACTACGCCATACCATCCGCAAAGCAACGGAATCGTCGAACGCTGGCATCGTACATTGAAGACTGCACTGCGAGCGAAACTATCGAACACGAGTTCGTGGAGCAATGAACTCGCTACAGTACTACTCGGACTGCGAGCCGCACTACGCACCGATACCGGCGTTAGCACAGCTGAGCTTACCTACGGCTATAACCTACGATTGCCCGGCGACTTTTTCGACGCAAGCACATCCATACCTACATCTACGATGGATAGTACGTACGTCGAAAAACTACGCGCGAACATCGCTCAATATAAGCCTCAGCCGTTCGAAACACATCGAAACAATAAACACATCTTCGTGCATCAAGACCTACGTACATGCAGTCATGTGTTTATTAGAGTCGACGCATTAAGAACGCCACTTCAAGCACCATATGAAGGTCCCTATCGAGTCGTACAACGATCGAATAAGGTGTTTACAATTCAATTACCCGACCGTCAAACCAACATATCAATCGACCGATTGAAACCTGCATACGTGCTGCAAGAACCAGAAGAACAAAATAACCTCACTCAACCAGATACAAACCTTACCATTACCTTACCTTACCACAAAAAAACCGTTACCATAGAAAACCAGTTACCTAACGTATCGAATAACTTGACGTCACAGCCTGTCAACATCAAAACATCAAGGTCAGGCCGCAACATCAAACTGCCGGTACGTTTCACTTGAGGGGGACTCCTGTAGCAGCACTGTTAAGACGCGTCGTATTGAAACAAGATTAGTCCTGAAAAGGACTGTTTTTCGCGTCGTCGTTGAAACAAGTTTAGTCCTGAAAAGGACTGTTTTTTTGCGTCGTAATGAAACAAGATTAGTCCTGAAAAGGACTGTTTTCAAGTCGTATCGAAACAAGATTAGTCCTGAAAAGGACTGTTTTTCAAGTCGTATCGAAACAAGATTAGTCCTGAAAAGGACTGTTATTAGTTTCGTTTATCTTCATATCTTCATCTTTCTTCAACACTTCACTACACAACACATGGCAAGTCGACACGGCGATCTTCAGTGCAGTCGTCCTCTCTCCGCGCGGCGCTCGAACGAAATGGCTGACGCGACGTGCGGGGGCGATATTTATAACATCGCGGCAGCGAGTACGCGACCCAGCATGAGGCGCGCGAAGCTCGGCGCGTGACGTCAGCGTGTGCGAGCAAGACGAAACGACATCCTCCGTCTCTTTTATTTCTTGTTATTTCTTTATACTGTTTTTTGATTGGTTAATTTATTTTGTATTTTTTGTATATATATCGGTGTAATTTTTCATTAAATCATTCCTTCGACCACTCATCAAGAGTCTTATTCAAGAGCCTTACTCTCCTCTAAACTACTATATAAATCTCTAGAGTGTGTCTGTACCCTTATTTTTGTCGTAATTTTCATAAGTATTCTTTTTATGATTGTCTGACATAATTTTTACCATTTTTGACATTTTTGTCTGTCTGTATGTTATGCTATAACTCGAGAACAGCTGCACCGATCTTTATAAAATTGGTAAAGGAATGGAAAAACATGTGCTTGAGCAAATGATAGGCTATCTATACATCCAAAAGTGGATGCGTTTGTATGTGTGTCATCGATAAACTCAAAAACTATTTGATCGATTTTGAAAATTGGTATATATATATATATTGTTTTATGGAGAAAGTGATAATGCTATCCCCATTGATGTAACTCGCCACCAGATGGCGCTGCGATATAAAGATTTCTACACCGTTCAACGGATTGTCATGAAAATGAGAACGTACAAGTATTATTTCATGCAGAAAGTGATTAGTTCATCCGTATCATTAAAAATAATCAACAGATGGCCCTTATGTGTATCACGATGCACTTCTATACCGATCAACCGATAATTATAAAATATAAAATAAAAAATGAAAATCTATTCAAAAAGCATAACAACTTAATTTCCGTCATATGTTAATAAACACAAAATAATCACAACAATAATAATTGTCGTTATAAAATAAGATAATTATAAATAACATATACGGGAAGAAATGATTAGTATGTACACTCTTAACTCCAATAACAATGAATCTTTAGTATAAAATGAAGACGTAAGACAAATAACCAAAAACAACTTATTTATATAAATAGAAACCACCGAAGAAACAAAAGTTCGGAACATCAACAATATATGCGCAGCGTCATCCAAAAGAGCTACGGAAACAACACACCAACAAGAAATACGTTAAGAAACAAATATAATCCTAATTTGTGCTTTGAGAGTTGCCAAAACAGTTAGTCAACGTAATGATCAAGTTCTAGATCTTCGAACAAGATACTGAAAACCCTGACGAGAGAGCCCAACGACTGGATGATCAACGATTAAAATTGACTATGTCAAGAACTAGAACCAATCTCTGTGAATCAGCCATCAATTACGATATAGGTTATGATAACAACATGCATTCCGATGTGATCATTAGTTCAATGAATATAGTATGCCCATATTGTCACGCTATGATGTTTAAAATAAACTGCTGGTATGTGATGCTTTACTGGCAAAATGTATCTACCACAACTGGTTGAACCACCAGAACCTCTTCTTACCTACGTTACGGGAACTACTAAAGGGTCTAAATATTTCCTTTAGCATATTAGAAATTACAATTCATGCTTTCAAATGACATCATTTGGAGCATCAAATATTGTACAATACAATAATTTCGCCTCTAAGTTTAAAGTGTATCACATGATTGGTTCACTTCTTCCAGTACCTAAATAAAATCCTCCGTTTCTAGACATTTATTTCACGGACAACGTAGAAAATGATTGATCTTCGATGCATATTCAGTATTACAACTAAACGAGAAAGCATCGCTAAATTTAGGGTTATGCTTTATTTCAGATTTTGAAACTGCTCTAGAAGGTGAAACAACAAAAATCAAAATCAATCAAAGTATACTTTATTCAAGTGGGCTTTTACAAGCACTTTTGAATCGTCATTTAACAATTAAGTGAAGCTACCACCGGTTCGGAAAGTAGATTCTACCGAGAAGAACCGGCAAGAAACTCAGTAGTTACTCTTTTTCAACATTTAAAAAAATACAGTCATGTTAGTTAATACAATTATTAAATTAATATATCCTGCCTGGAAGTCAACAGGTATTAATTCCACGCTTTTTTATCATCTACAAAATCTTGTATCGAATAATACGCCTTTTTCACCGATGTATTTTTTATAAACGATTTGAATTTACGAGACGGCAAAGTTAAAAATGTCTGTGGAATTTTATTACAGAAATGGATACCTTGCCCCAAGAAAGATTTATTGACTTTGCGGAGTCGGAAACTTGGCGTTATAAGCTTATCCTTACTTCTAGTGCATATACAATGATTATCACTGATTTTATAAAAGTGATCTATGCTACTTTGAATGATACATGATATTGTTGTAAATATATTGCGACGCAACAGTGAGTATTCCTACTCTGTTAAAAACATCCCGAAGAGAGTCTCTAGCTCCAAGATTATAAATAAACCGAATTGCTCTCTTCAAAGTAATATGCCATATGACATAATACTGTGAAAATAACCAAAATAAACTAAACGAGCGGTATCAATATCAGTTACTTGTCTAACTTTTCTAACCGCGTAAGCTGCGGAGCTGAGTCTCCCTGTTAGGGACGACAAATGGGGACTCCACTGAAATCTGGAATCCAATTCTATTCCCAAGAACACCGTAGTATCGGCTACATCAAGCGGGCCACCGCTTAAAGATATATTATAATTTTGCTTTCTAACATTGGGTAGGGTAAAAACTACACATTTTGTTTTTTGAGTATTCAAAACCAAATTATTTACATTAAACCAATCTTGTATCTGTGATAAGGCACCGTTCACATCGTCATAGTCAGTTTTTTTCCTGTCAACCTTAAAAATCAGTGAAGTATCGTCAGCAAACAATACTATATCACAAATACCTTTAACAATGAAAGGAAGGTCATTTATATATACTAGAAATAGAAATGGATCCAAAATTGAACCTTGTGGAACACCCAGTTTTAGCGTAGATCCAGTAGACTTTATTCCATTAATGAAAACTTGCTGGATTCTTTGACTTAAGTATGAAGCAATGAGATCAAGAGCTCTACCTTTAACGCCGTAATATTTGAGCTTATAAAGAAGCGTTTCGTTTTCTACACAATCAAATGCTTTAGATAAATCACAGAATACTCCAATAGCATTCTGTAATTTCTCCCAAGCATCGTAAATATGCTTAAGAAGCGCAATTCCCGCATCAGTTGTTGATCGACCTCTTGTAAAACCAAATTGCTCACTATGAAAAATTGTATTTGTACAAAAATGGATAAGAAGTTGATTTAAAATATTTTTTTCGAAAATTTTACTTGAAGATGGGAGTATTGAAATAGGCCTGTAATTACTGGGATCGCTCCTATTTCCATTCTTAAAAAGTGGTAAGACTTTACTACATTTTAACAAGTTAGGAAAAGACCCCGTGTCCAAACTCTTGTTAAAAATTACAATATCGTGTATGATGTTATTTATGAATTTTACCGAAATGCCCCATACGTCGTTAGTTTTTTTAATATTGAGTGTTTTAAATACTTTTATAACATCTATTGCAGAAACTGTTTCAAAAGAAAAATCAATAACGCATTTAGAAACATGTTTATTTAATAATATAGCTGCATCTAATGTAGATGATTTTAAATGAGATGTTATTTTATTAGGTTCTAGCTATAACCGCCCGCTTCACTGAGCATTAGTCGTAGAAAAATATTTTTTTAATTTTTAATTTTGTTATTAATTACTGATATAATGTACAAATAATAAAGAAACATGCGAGATCTAATCAAATACTTAAAAATTATTTAATTTAATATTCGTCAATGATGTTCTCGATAGGCTGCAGATTGGTCATAACACCCATAAACTTATTTATCAAGATCATATGTTCTTTTTTTGAATCCGGAAACAGATCTGATTTATTAGAATGTTTTTGTTGGTGTAATCTCGATGTAAAGTTGGTACGATGAAAATTTTCATTAAATTTCTATAGTCTAGAAAAGTTTGTATCACACCAAAACGTCCTATATTACCCGGTTCTATCAAATATCGATGTCATTATATTTACAAACTTGTCATCTGTATGTATCTCGTAAATAAATGTACCTTTTGGCTCGAAGTTTTGATTGGTTGCATCGAATGTAGTTTAATCGTTCGTTCTCGCCCATAGCGTACATGTCAACAATGAATTGTTAAAACAGTCGACGATACTTCAGAATATGGTTAGATTAATTATCTCTAATCATTATACGCTACGCATAAAAATCTGACTCTTCGATGTCACAGGGCCTGTCGGGAGATTATTTTGATACAGTCCGAGATGATATCCATCTTCTGCTCGCATAATCATAATTGGATAATCGTAATAATTGTCATACGATTGATATTTTTCAGCGACACGTTGATTGTTTTTGTATCGCTTAGTGATAACAATACCTCGTTTTGTAATTTCTGTACCGACAATTACAGCTGTGACTTCAAGAGCTATGGAAGCTTTAATACGCCTTTTATGCTCTGCGTTCTATCTGCATTGTTAATTACTTTGAATCATTTGTTGTTTCACTTTCTAGAGCAGTTTTAGGCATAATCCTAAATTTAGCGATTATTTCTCGATTAGTTGTGGTACTGAATATGCATCGAAGATAAATCTTTTTCTACGTTGTCCGTGAAATAAATGTCCAGAAATTGGGGATTTTATTTAGATACTGAAAGAAGTGAACCAATCATATGATACACTTTAAACGTAGACGTTAGAAATTATTGTATTGTACAGTATTTGTTGCTCCAAAAGATGTCATTTAAAAGCATGAATTGTAATTTCTAATATACTGAAGGAAATATTTAGACTCCTTAATAGTTCCCGTAACGTACCTACGTTCGAAGTACGAAGAGGTTCTGGTGGTTCAACCAGTTGTGGTAAATACATTTTACCAGTGGAGTAGCATATACAATCAGTTTATTGTGACAATATGGGCATACTATATTCATTGAACCAATGATCACATCGGGATTCATCTTGTTATCATAACCTATATAGTAATTGAAGGCTGATTTATTGAGATTGGTTCTAGTTCTTGACTTAGTCTGTTTTAATCGTTCATCATCCAGTCACTGGGCTTGTCAGGTTTATCAGTATCACTTGATAAAGATGCTTGTTCGAAGATCTGGAACTTGATCATTTCGTTGACTAACTGTATTGGCAGCTCTTAAAGTAGAAATTCGGATTCTATTTGTTTCTAAACGTGTTTCTTGTTGATGTGTTGTTTCCGTAGCTCTTTTGGATGACCCTACGTATATATTGTTGATATTCCGATCTTTTGTTTCTTCAATGGCATGGTGGTTTCTATTTATATAAATAAGTTGTTTTTTTTGGTTATGTGTCTTACGTTTACATTTTATACTAAAGAGAAGAAGATGTTATTGGAGTTATGAGTATACTTACCATTAATGATTATTGTTTACTTTTATTATAATCAGAACAGCTAATCACTTCTTCCCATCACTTATTCCCTATATTTAATTTATAATAATTATCTCATTTTAAAATGACAATTATTATTGTTGTGATTATTTTATGTTTATTGGCATATGACGGAAATTAAGTTAGTTGTTATGCTTTTTGAACAGATTTTCATTTTTTATTTCATATTTTATAACCATCGGTTGATCGGAATATAAGTGTATCGTGATACACGTAAGGGCCATCTGTTGGTTACTTTTAATGATACGGATGAAATAATTACTTTATCCATAAAACAATAGATGAACATACCAATTTTCATAATGATCGATCAAATAGTTTCTGAGTTTATCGATGACACACATACAAACACATCCTTTTGGCTATCTATATATACTTTTGTATATATGGATAGCCTATGATTTTCGCAAGTACATGTTTTTCCTGTATACCAATTTTTATAAAGATACAGACACACAAAAAATTCAAAATGGTAAAAATTAAGTCAGTCAAAGAACACATGACGAATTACGACAAAAATAAGTGTACAGACAGACTCTAGA
This sequence comes from Vanessa cardui, assembly GCF_905220365.1. Classification (NCBI taxonomy): domain Eukaryota; kingdom Metazoa; phylum Arthropoda; class Insecta; order Lepidoptera; family Nymphalidae; genus Vanessa; species Vanessa cardui. Next base: position 9,863,222 of record NC_061143.1, read on the forward strand.
CTATATACATATATATAATAGTATAGATTTAGTACTCACGTGCGATATCTTTATTATTAGCGTATTTTATGTATAACTTTGGAGTTTCTATACCGATTTCTATGATTTTTTTTTTTTATGGAATAGTTAATACTGTTAACTTTTGTAATTTGGGATGATTGAGAATGTTATAAACGTAGGAATAGACAAATATAATCAGAGAGCTTCAAACTACTACGCTATTGGGAGTGACACGTGTTATTGTGAGTCAACCATGAAAGATAGACATAGGCTGTCATGGGATATTTTTTGTATAATTTTAAGGAGAACATTTCCGTAATACATGATTTCTGTAGCTGTAGCTTTAACCATTAAGGCTAAACACGCAACGGAAGCTCAAAATATGGGGTAACTTCTCCCGTTTTTTCAGACATTCCCCTTCACTGCTCTGCTCCTATGGACTTTAGCGTGATGAAAAGTATACTATAACCAACTCAGGAGTATGAAAAATAATTGTACTAAGTTTCGTTAAAATCATTATCAGTTATATGGACAGACAGACAGACAGACAAAAATTTTACTGATTGCATTTTTGCCATCAGTATCGACCCCTGATCACCCCCTGATAGTTATTTTGTAAAAATATTCCATGTACAGAATTGACCTCCCTACAGATTTATTGTAAGTATAGATGTTATCAAAAAATATTTCAAATAAATTTGCAACTTCCAAATCAGAATTTGTGTATTTACTGCCTGTGTTTAATTTCATTGGTATACTTTCCTTTTTAGGTTTTCCACTAACACTTCCAATAATGTCCCAAGTGGCCTTTATTCTATTATCGGAAGTCAAAATTTTGTTCTTTATGTATTATACTTAGCATAAATACATACTGTTTTAAATATTTTGGAATATTTATTGACATATCCTAGTAAGGCTTCGTTTTGATTCCACTGCTTCATACCATATAGGTCGTATAATTTATTTCTGCTTTTATATATACCAATAGTAGCCCAGTCACTAAACTTCAATTTTGTATTATTATATAGATACAGATAGAACGCCATTGAATGCAGAGCATGAAAGGCGTTTCAATGCTCCCATAGGCCCTGAAGTCTCAGTTGTAATTGTCGGTACAGAAATTACAAAACGAGGTATTGTTATCACTAAGCGACACAAAAACAACCAACGTGTCGCTGAAACACATTAATCGCACGACAATTATTACGATTAACCAATTATGTTTATGCGAGCAGAAGATGGATATCTTCTCGGACTGTATTAAAATAATCTCACGAAAGGCTCTGTGAAATCGAAGAGTTAGTTGTATGGATTTTTATGCGTATTGTATAATGATTAGAGACTATTAATCTAACCATATTCTGAAGTGTCGTCAACTGTTTTAACAATTCATTGTTGACATGTACGCTATGGTCGAGAACGAACGATTAAACCACATTCGATACAAACAATCAAAACTTCGAGAAAAGGGTACATTTATTTATGAGATACATTGCATGAGATATATTACAATACAAGATCGAATGATAAAGTAGCTGCTGATATTGGACAAAGATCTTCGTACAGTGGAAGACCAAGACATACGCACGAATATGCTCAGGATGCTTTGACATACGTTCGCAAGTATTGACAAGGTTGTAAATGTAATAACATCGATATTTGATAGAACCGGATAAAAGAGGACGTGTATTACAAAATTTTACAGACTAGAAATTTAAATAAAAAGTTCATCGTACCAATCTTACATCGAGATTAGGTAATCCAACAAAAACATTCGGATTCAACAAAAAGATGTGATCTTGACAAATAAGTTTATGAGTGTTATGACCAATATACAGCCTATCGATAACATCATTGAAGAAGATGAAATAGATGACGAATATTAAATGAAATATTTTTAAGAATTTGATTAGATCTCGCATGTTTATCGATTTGTTTCTTTATTATTTGTACATTGTTGATAATCAGTAACTAATTACAAAATGAAAAATTTATTTTCCCTAATGCCCAGCGAAGCGGGCGGGTATAGCTAGTCTTAAATATTGTTTGATTTGCTTCGAAGCTTGGAATTGATCCGGATAATCGGGGTCAGTAGCAGCGCGATTATCCGGTATAGGTTATACTGTATAGTGGTTAAACCGGGGTTCTACTGTATAGATTTACATTTGGTATTCATACAGATTTTCTGTACAAACACAAACAGTCGTTATTTACTGAAGCTGTTAAGAAATTTATATTTTTCAAGCTATTAATGATGAAAGTGCGTCATGGTATTTAAAGTATAGATTACGAAACATGAACATATTAAAGAATTTTCCTTACTTCTTCTAATCAGCTTACAATTGCCTTGCCTTTACCTTGATGAAATTAATATCGATCCGTGTAACAGTGTGACAGAAAAAGTATATTGATAGTAAATATAATCAGTATATATACTAAAATCGAACAGTAATTAATATAAAATTTATAACGTTGACAAGGAAATATTTATTGCTTTTCATATATAAGTAATTTGATTAATATTTTTTCCATAAACAATTTACTATAGTGAATCGACATCCACTACAATATAAAATTTTATTCTAAACTGACGTCTGTGTTGTGTTATAATCTTTATACAAATAAATATATGTATTAAAATAAAATACATAATGATGAATGTGAACCTAAAATACTCGTCGACTTCAAACTCGCTTTCCGTTCGACCGATATCGAAAAGCCTTCAAGTTTTCTTTAAAGTTTTACAAATATTATATTGGCTTGATTTTGGATTTATTAAATACAAATCTACACCTCATAAAATTATTATTAAATTAATTACAGCGTTTGCATGTATTTTCATTGGAATTAGCTGTTTTATAACGATAGCAAATGAAGGCACACAAGCTATGTTATGGTTTACCAAATATTTAGTCGAAAATTATTTGTACGTTGCAATATTATTAATAACTCCAGAACAAAAAACACTCCGTAAATTTTTAGAGCATTTACTCTGGGTAGACGCAGAGTTAAATGCAGATCATTCCTCTTACTATTTAGATGTTAAAATATTGGCATGTTGTGTAGGATCATTCCTGTATAGAATTGTTGTGATAATCATATATTGTTTTAACGATGGCGATTGCTTCATTACAGTTTACAAGCAAACTATCTTTACAGTATTTTTTTTGGCTGTTGATGTGCCTACAGTCCTGTATTCTTTCGTGTTTTATGCTACCAAAATCAGATTGATAACTCTGAGAAAACGCATAAGTAATACAAACTTCAACCTCAAAGAAACGCAACTATTATATAAATCTTTGATTGATTCGGTTGAAAATGTAAAAAACTCATTTGACCCCATTGTAAGTAAGAAATTTAGTAGAATTATATTATGGAAAAATAAAAATAAATTAAGTCTAACAAAATGTTTATTTTAGTATACCGTCGCTTTAATGGCAAATATACCTGATTTGATGATGTCTACATATAGAACAATAAGTGAGATGAAAATGGGAAGGGTAAGTATATAAATAGAAAAAAACAATAATATTTAATTACTAATACTAGTCTTAGTGGTATATAAGTTAGGCCTGAGGCAAACTGCTGGAAGGCACATATAATAGAAAGTGAAAACAACCGCCAATGTTTATCAGCAAGTCCGGAAGGCTGGTTGTTGGCCTTTAAAGTATGATTAGCCTCTTTACTTGAAGTTTATCAAGTCGTACCCGGAGTAAATCAGCGTACCACAATGAAACGCAAGAAAGAAGACTAAGAGTGATCCAGCAGCTCTGTACAAAATCGTTCGATCGAGCAAGTTTTCCTAACTCGCTCGATCGAACTTGATCGCCTCGATCATCAGTTATTCATGCCACTTGTTGTTGAATACAGTCAAGTAGAAGAAACTGGGAAAGCAGTTCGCTCTATAACCTATTAACTAGTAACCTGTAAGTTATTTAGTTTAAACCCTATTAATGTAATTGTAACTTTTGGCATCGAACTCATCATTTAAAATGTTTCACAAGGCTGCTGTCTATCGCCCACTCTGTTCCTTCTATATTATATCTTCTATAGCATATCCATGACAAATGTAAATTTTGCAAATCGGGAAAATTTACTGTTATGTAAACAACAGTACAGTAGACCTCGGATCGACTAAACCTGGTCCAATTCAACCCCAAAAAGATGCCAGTTAACTCTTAACCGCTAAAATATTACCACTTGTCGTATTTCCATGATTTGAAAATATTCTCATCGTCGCCACAGTTAGTGTCGGATAAGTGGCATTGATTTTTTAAGCCTCGTTTAGTTCCGCGCTCAATTGGAAGGCATAGAGCCAAATTGGCATCAAAAAAGCTTGGTGTGCTAAGCAAGGCAGACGTCACTCTGCTCTCACCTCTGGGCAGATTCCTCAGCACAGCACCCGTTTCTTTCTTTTGATGTAACGCAGAGCGTCTCGAGTTATCGACGATCAAGCCGTTTCCGATCTGCTTGGACTTGGGTTGACTTGAGCTTTGCGAGAAATTGTTTGGATTAATCTTGACTGCTAAATTTCACCTTCGGACATCTCGTCAATATTTCAAGTTTCACCCGCACTGCCAGATGTCCGTAAATCCACAACAGAGTGATTTTTAAGACATTTTCTGCCTCGTCCAATTACTCTGTGAAATCAGCTTCCACCAGCGGTTGTTCAATAAAAAAGCGTATCCATTTCTGAAAGGCCGGCAATACACCTGCCAGCCTCCCGGTGTTGTAGAAGTTCATGGGCGGTGGTTCTCACATTCCATCAGCCTCGTGCTAATTTACCATCTATATTATAGAAATATCCAATGATACCTTGTTAAGAAAATTAATATATATTTTTACAGAAAACCGAAATGACGTACGTGGCTGAATTCCTCAATGCTTCAACGTTAATCTATAAAATGTTTGCGCCAGCTCTTGCAGCAGATCTATTATCAAATGAGATTTATAAAATAAAAGTTATTCTACATGACGAGTTATTGGCAGAAGAAGGTTTGTAAACATTTCGAAACACGGAATGACATTTTAATCAATTCAATTAAATTGTTTTTTTTTTTTACGTATGTGCCTGCTGTCTTTGGTCTTCATTGTATTCTACATTATTATATGTTCCTTGAGTATATTTCAGGGGACGTGAAATACATTGATTGCTGTTTTGATTGTTTTTTATTTTTATGTTATTAGGGGCAAACGAGCAGGAGGCTTACCTGATGGAAAGCGATCACTACTCTTTTTTTAAGGTTCCTAAATAGTATCGGTTCGGAGAAACCGCCGGCGAAAGCTGGTTTCACAGAGTTGTTGTGCGAGGTAGAAAATGTCTTAAAAATCGCGCTGTCGTGGATTTTCGGACACGAAGGTGGTGGGGGTGGAATGCAGAATTTTGTATAATTCAGCAGCCGGGATTAATCCGAACAATTCCTCGGAACATTCTCCGAGAAAAAATCGGTAGAAGATGCAGAGTGATCCAACATCTCTACGCAAAGTCAAGGGATGAAGCTGATCGGAAAGGGCTTGATCGTCGATAATTCGAGCCAATCTGCGATGGGAACGGTTAAATGGAAGGAGCTGGTACTGGGGAGTACCACCCAGAGGTGAGAGCAGTATTCCATGTCCGAATTTGTGCCTTGTATAGTTTTAGGCGATAGGCCGACGTGAAATACTGTCTCGCCTTGCTGAGCACACCGAGCTTTTTTGAAGCCAATTTGGTTTTGCCTTCCAATTGACCGCGGTACTGAACGAGGCTCGAAATATCAACGCCAAGTATTCCGATACTACCTGTAGCGGTTATAGAGATGTTCTCAGATAAAGGAGATACGATAAATGGTGATTTTTTTAGAGGTTAATGCGCAAACTTGTGTCTTATTGGGGTTGAAGTGGACTAGGTTTAGTCGGCCCCATTCTGAGATTTTTTTAATGTAGTCTCGATATTAGACACAAGATTTTTCCGATTCTCTTCGACGTTTCCCGAGAAATATTAGCCCGGCCGGCAAGAAATCATTGACATGCAGAAGAAACAGAGCGGGTAAGGGGCCAAGCTGGATGCCCACATGTGAGTAAGGTAAACTAGAAGATCACCAGCTGAACGACATCGACGAAAACCGTACTGGCGGTCACTAATCAGCTGATTTTCCTCCAGATACCGCAGGAGATGGCAGTTAATAAGGGACTCCATTACCTGAGAGAGCAAGGAGGTAATGGCTATGGGCCTATGATTGGACGGATCTGAGCTGATGCAAGGAAATAAGTGCTATGAGAACTGCACTTTGTCGGAATTTAACATCCGGCATCGCGGTTTCACACCTTGGATTGTTGGTGGAGACTTTGCTTGGTCATCCAGAGTCGAGTTCAACGCGAAAAGAGAGCCTCAAAGATCAGCTTTCTCTATCGCGGTATGGGCCAATGACTCACCGTCCCTGTGCAGAAATGGAAAGGAAGGCTGAGAGAAATTCCCTAAGACAGCCTTAGCGAGAGAACAGAATTCACGCGTTCCTGAATACCATTCTCTCGCCAATTCTGACAATGCACTCCGTCTTCGCCCTAGCAATCACGTTTTGATTGACCTAGAGTTATATTTCGTTTTGAATGCGCTGGTATTTACAACAAAAGACGCAGATGCATTAGCCCAGGTTTGATAGCCCACTTTCGGCGTAATGCCGTTTTGCAGAAGCGACCACACCAAATTTGCCACCGATGGGTACTGCAGAGTAAGGAATGGATAGTTCCATTCCTTGAAGCACCACATCGACAACAGGCGAGAAACAAATCTGCCCCCATGAGTAAGATGCAAAAAAAGACCACATCCCATCCCAATCTGCTGACTGCTGCTGGTGCCGCCGAGTGTGGCGTTACAGCCACACTTGGCGGTATCCAACGCAGTGGAACTGTGAGTACCGCACAACCGGCACTGTGGGTAGGGTGGTAGGGGGATTTTCCATCGCTGTCGCTAATGGTACCCTCCTGGGGTAATTTAACATTATTCTGCACAACCGTCAAGTTTTGTGGGCGAGGGGGATCGGGCCACTGGAACTCGCACTTACAAGACGAAACGCGGTAGCATAGCTACCACTTTACGCCGATTGTAAGTGAGAGAGTGGTACTTCGGCTGTAACCAAGCTGTACAGCGTGGCACTGCCGCTATATGATCACGTTTCTCTGAATCGAAGAACACGTTATACACACTGATAGTTTTAGAAAGTGTAACGATTTTTCTGTTTTTTTTTTATCTCGCAAATACAATAATATTGTCTTGTTTATCTGTTTGCTAGCGTCTAATTATCATGTAAATTTTCTTTTCAGATGAAAATAAAAAACTAGATTTGAATAGATTTATTAATTATATAGAAGTACGTCCATTCAAATTTAATGTTATCAAAATCATTACCTTGGATGCGACTTTTCCCGTCGTAGTCCTTAATCTCTGTATCACGTATTTAATTATATCTTTGCAACTTACACATTTATACTGAAAACCAATTTGCAATTTAACAATAAATAGATCTACATGAGATTGAGTATGCAATCTCTTTATCTGATTATGAACGAACGTAAAGTATGCTATCGATATTGTTTTCACAATCGTTATTTACTCAGACACCATTCTAATTAGGAAATTGTCACATAGTGTTAAGCAACTTATGGTCGGTAAGGTGATCTCAACTATCAGAGTGGAGGCGAGTGTTTGACCTTAAATTTACAGTTTGAACTGCACCGTAGCATTAAAGTAAAGAATTTGAAATATGTATAAATTAAGGTAGTTATATTTCAAATTTAATTAATTATCTTTGAAGTAATTTATCCTATATTTAAAATATGACATTATTCATGTTCTTCATACAACTGTAATTGACAAACAAAGTGTAATTTTACTTAAATATATTCCTTTTATTGAAATTTAATTAGACGATATTTTTTTATGTAATTAAAAGTTTTATAAATAATAGTATTATTTCATTTATACACTTTCCCACTTATTACTGCTATTACTCTTTCCTAAAAGCCGAGTTGGCCCAGTGGTTACAACTCGTGTATCTCAACTGTTGATTGCGGTTTGTTATGATGGTTGCTTTCAAAATCATGGGTCATCTCCGCGCTCTCAGCAATTGCTGTGGTTATCTTTTTACCAATTATAAACCAATAATTTATAAAAATGACATTATTTTATGTAATCAAATAAATCCATGATAAAGATACACTGATTATAGATCAGCTCAGCTTAGGAATACAAATATTAACTGAGGTCTTTGAATTGAAAAAGGTAAATTTACGAAACCAAAACATGTATTTGATAAATTGTATATGTATTCTGGAGTGAGAAATTTCTTTATTGCTACTGGTGTTACAGTAATTGAATTATGTTAACTGAAACTAATTTCAGTACTTTAGGACAAAGAATAGTTTTTCTTATCATTTCAGTTGAGGGCGCTTTACGCGATGACTCGTTTTCACGAATTTTTAAGAGAGATTGTGAGCCAAATATTTATCAGTTATTCAAAAAAAAATACTGTAAAAAAGCTTCCTTTTAATAGAACCTATAGAAAAAAAACTTAAGTAAACATAATATACATAAATGATAAATTATTTATTCAATAAACTCTTATCTCTATTACATTGATAAAATTATAATAGACATACACATACAATAAAAATGTATATTGAAATAATATAATTAATTTATTAACTTAACTGGTACAAGTCATTCAAAATTTATACAATGCTGTTAAGAAAATATTTATGGCTTTCCAGATATTAAAGCAATTTGCTTAATACATTTTTTCCTTAAACAATTAATGATAGTAAAACGACATGTATACAATAGTGAATTTTACTCTGAGCTGACGTCTGCTTAGTAATAGTACATAAAAATAAACCATATCGTGATGATTGATGTGAAACCAAAATACCCATCGACTGCAAACTCGCCTCCCGTGCGACCGATATCGAAAAGTCTTCGAGTGTTCTTTACAGTTCTTCAAATATTTTATTCGCTCGATTTCGGATTTATTGAATATAAATCTTCACGTCATAAATTTATTATCAAAATAATTACAGCGTTCACGTTTGTTTTTATAGTAGTTTCTTGTTTAATAATGATAACAATTGAAGTCGGCAAGGTCCTTGTCATAGCATTTGTAAAATTATTCATTGAAAATAGTTTCTACGTTGCAATATTATTAATGTCGCCACAACAAAAAACATTCCGTAAATTTCTAGAACATTTACTCTGGATAGATGCAAAGTTAAATGCAGATAATTCCTTTTACGATTTAGATGTGAAAATTTTGGTATGTTGCTTAGGATCATACGTGTATAGAATTGGTGTAACGATCGTTTACTGTATTTATGTTGGCGATTGCTTCATAATACTTCACAAGGAAATTATCTTCACAATGTCTATATTGGCCATCGACACACCCATTGTCATATATTACTTCTTGTTTTATGCTACAAAAATCAGATTGGTAACTCTGAGAAAATACGTAAGCAATAATAACATCAACTTGAAAGAAACGCAACTTATATATAAATTTTTGATTGATTCGGTTGAAGATGTAAAGAACTCACTTGACCCCATTGTGAGTACGAAATTTAGTAGAATAATATTATGGTAAAATAAAAATACATTAAGTTTAACGAAATGTTTATTTTAGTTTATCGTCACTTTAATGGCAAATATACCTGAATTGTTGATACTAACATACAAAATAATAAGTCAAATTAAAGTGGGATCGGTAAGTACGTAATTATTACTTTTGTACTTAGGTAGGGCTTTTTTATGAAATAGGAGGTTCATCTGATAAAAAGTGAGTACCACTGCCTATGGAAATCTGAAAATTCCCGAATCGTGTCGGAATTGGAACAGCTGCCGCAGAGTAGTTTTGTTTTAGTAGTGCCATTTTTTGGGGCCAGGAGATGCCCCAAAAAATGGCTCTGTGTGTGGATGAAAAAAGAAATTCTAACATGATGTTCATAGTAAAATTCTGCGCCTGAGATTGGTTGAAACATAATGGTTTGGTAGAAGTCCCGTGAAATATGCAGCAGAACCCAACATCTCAGTGCAAAAGCAATCGATCCACCAGATTGGAAATGGTTTGATTTCACTCTAATATATGAATGCTGAATGTAGTCAAATGGACGAAGCTGGAACTTTTGAAATCCGGCTCAGATATGAGAGCATTCCATGTGAGCTGAAGTGTCTTGTAAAGTTTTGGGTGAGGCGATGACGTGAAGTAATATCTCGCCTTGCGGAGTGCACATTTTTTTTAGATTTCTATTAGGCTTAACTTTCCAACACACTTGACTACTATAGCTACCAATTGGAATCTATGAAAAGTATTCCGTGCTGTATAATAGTCGTACTAGTGAGAGAAATGTTCTGAAAATTGGAAAAAATCGTCTCTCATCGTCATGTTCCCGAAAAATTTCAATGCGGCCGGTATATAAAGTCTCCACCGTGATATCTTTTGCATAGTACTGAATATAGTTATTAATATACAGAATAAACTATGTAGATGTAAATTTTCCGAACAGCCGAATTGATGATTTTTCAGAATGTCACAATATTCACCGTCAACAAACGCCATAATTTGCGTAATTCCCCAGGAAAACTATACGAAAGAAGCATCCAAGATGCGCATTATGCTACGCGATCAAAGCCTTTGCTATGTCCAAGCTGCAAGCATGTAGCTTCCCTTTTACCCTTGGATTCAATATATATGTATATATAAATTAGATCATCACCAGCCGAGCGATTCCGATGGAAGCCATGCTGGTGGTCGCTAATAAGCTGGCACTCTTCTAGTTACCGCAGGAAGTGACAGCTAATAATGGAATATTAATGTTTTAAAAGTGGTAATGTAGAAATATTACGGTACTTGGTACATGGTACCATATCGGGATTGAACAATAACTATCAGGTCACCCATTTTCCAGTGTAGCTATTTAATATTGGTTCATGACTATTTATTTAAATTGTTGTGTTTAAAATTTCATACTTAGTGGAACAGTAACCTCTACTTTGTTAAAAGTTTTATGAACTAAATACCTATATTAACTAGTGAGTTATGTCGTTTATACGTATGGACTTATTGTAACTTTTGTATTTTAAAGATACTCCGTTAAGAAAATTTTAAATAAGTGTTTAATGGAATATAATAATGTTCTTTTACAGAAAATCACGTTGGGTTATGCAGCTGAGTTCCTCGCTACTTTTACGTTAATCTTAAAAATGTTTGCGCCAGCTATCGAAGCGGGTTCATTGTCAAAAGAGATTTATAAAATAAAAATTATTCTGCATAATAAATTACTGCTAGAGGAAGGTAAACATTGTGAAACTTAAAATTACATTTTAATCATTAAAGTTACTTATGGATCAGCATGTTTCGTATTTCAATATTTTCTTATCTAGTATATATTCTTTTTTATTTCTTAAAAAGAATTCAACTTCGACGATGAATTTTTTTTCTGAAAGAAAACATTTACGTCTTTTTTTCTAGTATTGCGGACATGAAATGCATTTAATGCTTTGATAGCTTAGATCTATTTTAAACATTTTTTTTTCAGATGAAAAGAATAAAGAAGATTTGAAAAAATTAATTCATTACATAGAAGTACGTCCATTCAAATTTAACGTTATGGAAATCATTACCTTGGATGCGACTTTCCCCGCCGTGATCCTCAATATCTGTATCACATATTTAATTATATCGTTGCAACTTACTCATATATACTAAAAACAATTTGCAATTGAACTACAGTAGAATCCCGATTATCCGTATATCGATTATCCTATTATCCAGACTCATTTTTCTAGGCTGTTATTAGTAAAACAATTATTTAAAAATGACGGCGCAACGAGACATGTTATGACAAGTACCTATATTCCCGCCACCGACAGAGCACTTCCGCTCTGATTTGTTTGCGGGATAGTCGGGGTCTTAGCCTCAATGAAAAGACGTTATTCATTACAAAGATCAATAATAAGTTATTTCGAAACTAAATTTTAAATTACATAGGTATTTTGTAATTAATTGTTATCTATACTTATAGTTCGTAAATCCCACTACATATTTAAAAAATATTTAATCTTAAATATTGTTTGATTTGCTTCGAGATCGGTTACCCGGATTTTCGATTATACGGCATACCCCCAGTTTTAATTGATTCGGATAATCGGGGTCAGTAGCAGCGCGATTATCCGGTATAGGTTATACTGTATAGTGGTTAAACCGGGGTTCTACTCTATAGATTTACATTCGGTATCCATACAGATTTTCTGTACATATATGTATAATAAGTATGTCGTGTGTAAAATGAGATTTTACATATATGTGTGGATGTCCGTCATTTTATAAGTTAAGAATATGAAAAAATTTTTGGGATTGTAATTAAAATTAGTAGATACATATTTAAGCATTTCTGGACATTTTACCCTATCCTCTAAGGCATGAAATAAGCACCAATGTGGTATGAAAAAAGTCTTAAGTTAACGTAATAATTTGGGTTAATCTGTAAATATACTCAACTGTCACTCGAGCTAAGCCAGGGCCTGAATATAATTATTTCATTTACACACTGTTATATATGTAAGTAGTTGTTAGGCGTTTATGTGTATGTGTGGCTGCTTCCCAC